>NW_009618635.1:371-13597 GCF_000690535.1 Cariama cristata | reverse complement strand
CACCTTCTAGTGTTTTTGGGAGGGGGCTGTGGTACTTCAGGGTACAGGCTATTCCCCACCAGGGCTGGAGGGTGAGTGGTGCTCCAGGGTGCGGGGTCTTCCCCACCCTCAGGGATGGGGGGCTGAGAGCAGCCGGGGCACTGCCAGGGTGTGGGGCATTTCCTCCACCCCCGAGGCCGGGGGTCGGCAGGCTGAAATTGAGGCACCTCCGAGGGGCGGGATGCTCCCCCGTCCCCAGGGCTGACATGGACTAAGGGGGGCTGAGGCAGTGCGGAGATTGTTCAGTCCTTTCTGTGCCCCCTCAGCAGCAACAGGCACTTGGTCTGGAGCAGGAGCGTTCGGTGGTGGTTGCCATAGACAAGAGGCTTTCAGTCTCCCTCCCTTTGTAGCGGCGTAATAATTTTTGGAGAAAGAGTTTTCCTTCTGCCCCTCTGCAAGCTCAGTAACTAAGGGAGAAACACTGGTGTCCCTGTGGTCTCCACGTAGAGGTGTACCGCGGCTGAGAGCTTAGGTGGCTGTTCCCAAGCCTGTGTTAGTGGTTTTCCGCTAACCCACGTACATGTGTGTGTGCATCACGCTGGGACAGAGCCCTGCTTTCAGCGTCTATGTGCTGGGCCTCATCTTTCCGAGCATTGTTACTGCAGTTCCTTTCAAAAGCTAAGAATGGGGCACAGATACATGGTTTTTTTTTCACCATTCTGCTTTCAGGTGAGGACTAATCTTCCTAGGAAGCTGAGCACCCTTGTTGACACAGGGGCAGTAGATGCATCTTATCTCTACCTCACTTCCCAGATCATAGAAGGAACCAGTGTTGTCTTCTGAGATTGCATAATCGCACTCATTTTGTTTGTTTTTTTTGGGGGGGTTTGCCTTTCCCCGAAGGAAATGAGACATCTGCTCGGTTTGGGTGCTGTTTTCCACTTCCACGCAGGACGCTCCATCAGTGTCACTAGCTCGGTGGGGCTGCACTTTTTTTGGTTAAAGAGTGGCAGAAGTCACGCAGGGGGAACGTTTCCTCACGTGATATTATAGGGGAGGTTTGACTTGGTGTGCCTTGTGCGATAGGTGTGTAAACACGGCAGTGACCTACTGGGGCTTATTTATCTGTTGCCCTTGGAGCAGATAGGGATCGTTGCACTTGGAGTATTGTCTAATTCTGAATATGCAGGAATACGACTCCAGGCAATTGCCCTGAAGGGGCCTTTTTGATGTTCTCTGAGATCCTGTCAGCTGATAGCTGCTTAAATGTGCACGTATCCAGCAGGATTATCGGCAGGATGGTCTGTGCCACTGAAACCAGGCTTTTTAGCTGAACTGGCGATGAGCGCTCAGCGTGCGGGCTGGAGCCCAGGTTGGAGAAATGTCTGTTTCATGGGCTGAGTCCCGTTTAGTGTCCCTGTTGTTCTGCTGTAGCAAAGTTAGGGCTGAGCAGTGGGCACTGCTGCCCGAGCTGGAGCTGGTCCACCCAAGCCACTGCTGGCCTGAGAAAAGGAAAGGTGGTGGCCGAGAGCCAGGGACACTCGTGGCTGTTAGAGCTGAGGTCTCCAGGTGTGGTCTGAGTGTAGTAGCCTTCCTGCTCGCAAGCCTGGGCTTAGCTGGTGTATATCCTGCTTCAGTTGTTTGTATTGTAGGGGGGGAACCCGCATCCACCATTTAAATTGCATTTTGACTGACAGTTTTAACAGCATTTTGCGACTTACTGGACGTAACTCACTCTGCTGTAAAAGTCTATTAAAAGACTGCGGAATCCCTGGTGAGAGCTGTGATCCCGCTCGTCCAGCCTCTTTCCAGGGAAACGTGGATTCTGCTGGACCAAATCCCTGACTGGAAGTAGGGAATAGCCTGGTGTGAGGAACTTGGGGTGAGCTGTAGCTTATTGAAGAGGTACTTGAAGTTGTGTGCTCCTAAGTAAGAGCAGTTTTTTTCCATTGTTATAGGTGGTAATAAAACCAAGTAGTTGTCAAGCTTTTGCTGCGATAAATTGAGGACATGTCTGTCTCTTTCTGGATTAGGCTGCTGTAGCGGAGCGGGTTACTTTGTCATAAAAAGCCTGCAAATTTAATGCAACGGGAAGGTGAGATGCTTTGAAATGTAATGGGATATTTTTAAAGATCCTCAATCCTTCTAAACAGAGTAATATAATTAGTTCGCTAATCGGTGCCGACTGTGGAAGTCGGTGAGAACAGATGAACAGAGAAATCCATCGGGGCAGGCGTGGGAAGCGGTGAGCTGAGAGCACAACGTGGTCCAAAACCGAGTGCTTCTGTTATAGCAGAGCCAGAAGATCCTGCCTTAACTCCTGAGCTCAGCTGCGGTACGGACGCTACGCAGACGAGCGAGTGATGGACTCTGTCCTGGAGAACTCGCGACCGAGGGCAGTGAAGGCGCAAGGAAATAGTGTTGGTCCTGTGGGGGTTAAGATGGGCAAGAAAAATTTGCAATTTGCTGTTTGAACCCACGTCCAGTTTTTTAAGGAGATTATTTCTAAAACTGGGCATATAGGAAGGGTTGAGTGTGGAAATGAGAATGTCAGTAGGGTTCTTAAGAACAAAAGTATGAATAATATGTTCTGGTTTGGCTAATTATAGCTTTTTGTTTTGAATTAAAGATGCAGCCTTACTAATGGCTTCTATTTAAATGAAAACAGTGTCTTTCAACCTAGCTGTTTTGTAGCAGCAGTGTCCATTTATTTGTTCCTTCTAACACTGGAATTAATGACTTCTCATCTGCTGCTTTACTGTCCTTTTAAACTTGCTTATAAACAAGGTGATGTATGTCCCGGAGTAGAATCCTTTGGGATAACAGGCGTTGAATCTTTAAGCAGGTATCATTACGATACAGGTAGCTGGTCTAATGATTTAGAAGGGACATCTCAGGGCCCCTCTCTCTTCTGCTTAGCGCACGGGTACATCTGACGTTTGTTGCCCATCTTCTCTTTACTTCAGAGACATTGCCGGGCATCTTACTTTGCCTCCGCTGTGAGTAGCGGGGCTCCAATACACTTTTAAGCCCAGTTTTCTCCTGACCCCATAATGTTCTCCTCCCACCCTTCTTTTTCACTTTGCAGAAGGAAATTCCTGTTTCATGCTGCTATGGCTTAATTAAACTGAGAGGGCTCTGCGGGGTTCTGGCGGCTGTTTAGCACAGAGCTTTGCTGGCCTGTGTGATCAACAGTTTTGTTGTGAGTGGTGATCTAACCACTTCCAGCAAAACTTGGGATTCTTTTTTTTGATGTACCGGTAGCCTTGATGAGTGCAGGGATGTGATCCTTCAAAAAAAGAAAAAAAAAAAGTTGGGCCAGGCGGATAAGCGTGCGATAAGGATTGGGGTTTTGAGGCCGCGTAGGCTTTCCTTGCTCTGTGGAACCAGCCTTGGTCTGTGACAAAGAATGTTAAGTGGGAAAGCGAAAGAGCAGCTGGTTTGATATAGTGTAATATTCAAGGACTTCAGGCATCAGCGTAGCTGTGGCAGGGTTTCTTGTGTGATGTCGTGTTTTGTGCGGGTAAATTACTGTGAATTCTGGTCTGCTCATCAGTGGTGGTTGTGTGGTGCAAATCTTCCTTCTGTCAGAGCTCACCCAATTGGACACATCTCTCTCCTTTGTTTTTTTAATCACCTGTATGCCAAACCAGATTTAATTAGCAGCTTTCTAACTGAATTACTGAACTTTGGGGTTATAACGAGCCAAATGCAGAAGCTGGGGATTGACTTACTTTACAAAAACAGTTTGGGGCGAGTTTCAGTATCTCACAGCCATCTCGCTAGCTGGGACCAGGCAGCATCCTTCAGTTCCTGCAGTTGTTTATCTTAAATGATGTGAGCGACTCCTTTGAGGATCAGCACAAAGCAAACAACAACTGGGATATCACTCTTTCTTTCCTCACCTATTTCTTTGTTTGTATTCTGTGCCTTTTTTAGGCAGATTTTTTGAAAGGATTACCAGTCTACAACAAAAGCAACTTCAGCAGATTCCATGCGGATTCTGTATGTAAAGCCTCAGTAAGTATTGCCACATCCTGGTGCTTTGGGGGAAGGTTTTCTTGCAGGGCTCAAGGGATGCTAGAGTGAAATAAAATTGAAATGAGTATTTTGTTTCTTAAAAAACATGTATGATCGCACAGTTCATGAGCTGAGATTGGCAAGGAGAACTTCCTGCTTGCTTTGGTGAGGAGTGTCCTCACATCAGCCAAACCACGTCTGTAGTGCTTTCTTTATGTATACATTCTTTAATAGTAGTCTTATTTCCTGAAAAACATATCAAAAATGGACCTTCCTCTTTATATGTGTGTTTTAAAAAGCTGTAGCCGCACAGTGTCACGTAACAGGGCAGAATATCACAAAGCATTTGTAGCCTGCATTAATAAGGGCCTTTGGGTTGGTTTAGCTGTGCTTGGGTTAAAAATCACCTTTTTGCTATCTTTGTTCTGTAACTGTTTTAATTCTTGTACAGAATAGAAGACCATCGGTATATCTTCCCACGAGAGAATATCCGTCTGAACAAAGTAAGTCTGCCCCGCTAAAGTTTTTTTTTTTTTTAATAACTGTATTCTGTGTTAATATTAAAAATCTGGCATACACATAATCTCCCTTATTTTAAACTTCAGATAAGGTGACGTTATTGAAGCGTCACCACAGTGATTAGCAGGATACGTCTAGTTACTGGGTTTTGTGCTTTTCCTCTATCCTTGCTAAGTGAGCGGTGTTCCCGCATATTGTCCTTTCATTAAAAAGGACCATGCTTAGTATGTGAAGTAATGTGGTGGTTACTGTATCATTTTAAAAGCAGTCTCTAAAATGACCTCCGTATGTTTCTCTCTTTTTTTTTTTTTTTTTGGCAGTCATAGTAACAGAAAAGACAAATATACTTTTGCGTTATTTACATCAGCAGTGGGACAAAAAGGTATGGTTGTGTTTCCTTAATATGAACATTTTGTCTTGATTTACTGACTGGGGCTAATTGAGCTGAATATTAATCGCAATCAAAATACTGAAGATTAATTGAAAAAAGTGCGAACTCCAGCAAAATGATAGCGCAAGGCTGCTCTGTCTCTGCACAATGCTTCTTTATAAAAAAACCAAATAACTTTTTCTTCACTTTCTGTGTAAGGGACATTAAGTCAGTGTTTAGTCTAGAACTTGGGAGTCTGCAGTTACATTGCCTGCTTACTGCAGTTTTCTCTTGTGACCTTGGAAAACCGGTCTCCCCGTGCCTCAGCATCTACTTTACAGCTAGGGTAAAGCTTCTCTTACTTCCCAGCACTGTTGGGAGAAGACAGATGAGCTTGTACAGAATGTGAATGCACTAATGAGGCTGTGTAAGTACCGTGGGTACAAAATCTGAGCTCTCCTGTGAGGAACACACCAATTAGTATGCTCTAGCTAGCGTTTGAGACTAGGAAACTGGGGTACCTGGGTTGGGAGCACTCGGTGCAAGGCGATGACTTAGGAGTGGAGACGTTGAAGCACCGAGTGTAATTACAGGCAGAGCAGAGGTTGCAGAAGAAGGTGGAGAGAGGTAAAATTATCAGGAACCTTGAAGCTGAAAAGGAATAATTTGTATGTGACAGAAGGCTTTGGGATATTTTTGATAGGTTCAGGGACTGACTCAGAGCAGTGAGAAAGAGGATCTTACTCATGTTTATGCAATATTTGAGATCTATAAATAAAAGGTGCTGAGATCAATGGTGTTTTAGTCCCACCCTCAAATTTGAAGAACAATCTAGAAGGAGCACCTTTCGACTTTGGGCAAAATCCTCTGCAGCGTTTGTTCCAGTGTGTCAGTTAGGTCAGTGCATCCAAAAACTTTTGCAAATAAAAACTTGGTCTACCGACACTAGCCCCCACCGGAATCTTGGGCTTTGGAGAGTTTCACTGTGGCTTTCTCTGTCCAAACAGAATGCGGCAAAGAAGAGAGATCAAGAGCAAGTGGAAATAGAAGGTGAGAATTCGGCGCCACCACGGAAAATCGCTCGGACAGACAGCCAGGATATGAACGAGGACACTTAAACTCTTGGCTTTCTCCTCTACTACTTCGCAGGCGCTTCCTGTTTTGTCTCAAAGTGTGTAAATTTTGCCCCTTGCCCCCATCTCTCACCCCTCCACTACGCAGCCCAAACCACTTCTGACTTCATAGGAGCCAATGTATTTATTTTTTTTTTTTTTCCTCTCCATTTTTTATTTATGCCGTAAAACTTACGGAGCAGTGGTGGAACAATTCAGTAGATGATGTAGTATAACCTTAGTTCCTCCTTTCTAAAAATATACACTGTCACTTTCACAGGTTTTGTTGGATCTGTTACCTAACCAACCAGGTCTAGCTATGGGAGCCTGGGTAGGAGACGTGGGTTATTACAGAACCCTGCAGTGATGTAGGCTTTCCAATCCATCTACCCGTTGACGTATTACGAGTGGTTAACTCTTCTTTGGATGTGCCCAGTCCAGCCATAAGTGTGGGGCCTCACTATTTTCCTCAAATATTCTGAAACTGGCACTGCACTAAAAAAAAAAAAACAACACGTCATGGGTGTCATTTAGGGTTATGCTGATCTTAGCAAACGTGTTGTCAACTTGATTATACCAGTTGTGTTCTTTTGGTCTGTTCGGTAAGGGCCACGGTCATTTGGCAGCGTACGTTATCTCATGCATCAGTGGTCATGGAGAATTTGAGTGAAAGGTGTGTTGCTTTTGTTGCTCTTAAACTCTCACCATCTCTTGGTCTTGAATGGACTGATGTGTGCAACTTCTCCGTTGGAATAAAAGGATACTCTTAGCCTATCCTGAGTATTTGATCAACAGTGTATTTAAGCAACAGCTGATGGCATGGAGCTGGGTAGGCACCCTGCAGGCAGCGCCTGGCTGGATAAGTCTGGGAGCACCTCAGCAACCACATCTAGTTCTCCGTCTCAACTGCCGGCTCTGAATAATGGTACGTTGTATTTTCCTGCGATATCGACATGTCTGGAATGGAGTCCGGGACTTGGAGTTGACCAAAATGTGAGCTTCCATGGTCTCTGAAGAAGACCAATCTCTTTTGGACTGTGACAGTTCAGTGCCTGTTGCCTGTAACCCTTCACCGACTCTTCGATAAGAGCCAAAATGGAGACCCGTAAGTCGTCTAGGTGGGTTCAGAGGTTCAGAGACTAAAAGGAGACGAGCATCGTCACCTGAAGGGGATGGGAAAGGTGTAGCTTAGTAATGATGTCTTGTCTGCTTTAACGTAAGAAGCTGACTTCACACTGTGTTAGTTTAAATTGTTGCATTTATAGCTGTGTTTTTTCCTCGTCGACAAATCCTAAACACCATTTCAAGAAATCGCACGAACGTTTTTCTCGAGATCCTGGATAAGCCTCGTTCTGAGTGGCTGCAGTGGCCGCGAGCTTTGAGGGTTTCTGCTGTCCCTTTCTCCACGGCCTCCCTGTCCAACTGGGGGGTGCTGCATGGTCAGGTTTGGGGATGGAGGGAACACGAAGGGAGATAAACTGTTGCTGACAACCGTATGTTGTAAGGCAGAACCTTAGGAAGAGCAGGGCACAGCTCACGTTGCAATTCTAAATGTGCGTTAGGCACCAAGTTTCTGATGCAGTGAGTGAATTTAACTTCACGCTGAGTAGTTTAGAACTTTGTATCTGCCTCAAAAAAAGTTACCTTTTTGCTGTGGCAGTAATCTCCAAATTACTGGAATGTCGTCGAAAATGCCAACTGTGTTGGTGAAGAGAGAAGATACCTGGGTTTCCCTGTGATCTACTGGTGACTGCAAGAGGACTCCTCCCAGAGTTACGCTGTCGAAAAGTGCTTTTGTGCAAAGTGGAAGACGTTGACTGGAGATGCCGTGTTAGCATCTGGCCTCGCAGGGGTCATCTGAAGCCGAAACTGAAGGATCCTTTGAAGAGCTGTGAGGTGCCAAAAGAGGAAACGAACGTGCAGCTGGTGGTAAAGTGTGACCAATTTGTGTGTTTAGCAAAGCTTGAGAGCTGCAGCCTTGCAGTAATGTTTGTACAGTGCTTTAAAGTTGTAAAATGCTGTATAATTCTTGACTGATATGGCAAGGTTTGAGCTTTGCTGACTTCTCTGCTAGACAGAGTGATGTACTATTAAAGAGAGTTGGCAGTTCCTTCCTGTTGTAAACCCCCGTCTTTGTTCCCTCCGTGTCTTTTAAAAATGATCTTGTTGGTTATGGGAGCCTTTGAAATATTCCAGATATTTTTAGGAGGTAAAAGAAAGTTGCCTTTTTAAAGTAGTTCTGAAGTGACGGAGAAGCAAGTGTTCAAAGAGACGTAATTTTTAAGTGTCAGACTGGTTGGGTGTTGTTTTTTGGTTTTAGTTTTTTTTTTTTTCATTGGTGGCTGTGTACAAGCGGTATGGATTTCTGATACCCACAGTGAGTCTTTCTACATCCCATCCGATCCGAAGCGAGAGCTCCCTTCCTTCCTCCTCCTCCAACTTACTTTCCGTGCTGTTACTGGCTCAAGGGTGCTCTCCTCAAGCTATTGCACTTTGATCCTATATTCACGTCTGTTTAACACATGGTAAGTGTATCGGGTTTGAATGTTGCATGGAAGATCTTACTTGCCTAACTGTGACTTCCTGGTGCCTTAGTGCATTGAAAACAACAAAAAGTGTTTAAAAAAACAAACCCTGGGGTTTTGCTGACCGCACTGTTTGTATAATACCTAGCTCCTCTGACTTCCAACTCTTGTTACAAAGTGACTGAGATTTAATGACCCTCCGGGGGGTTTTTGTATATGTCTGCATAGCGGTATTTTTATTGTTTCTGTTACCGATGTATACTAAAGGTTTGGGGTTTTTAGTGAAAACTTGAGATATTTGTCAGAGATCAGAATTTTGTCTTTTAGTTGAATAGTGCATCTTTTCTCAAAAGTCAAAGGAGCAGAAATGTGTTTCTTGATATCAAGGGACGATGAGTCCACCTAGGAGCAGCCCCTTCCAGCAGACCGTCCTGTTTGCAGGCGTCTGTCCTGTATTACACAGCGCTGGAGCTTTCCCCACTGTGAGCAATTAGATGTGTGCTGGGTAAGTTTAGAATATTAAAAAGTTAGGCACTGCCTTTTTCTAACATAGAAACACACTAGTGACTGATGTGCAGGGAAACTGAAGTTTTAGGTTAATTCTTGATATCATACGATCACTTTTTTTAGGGGAGAGGTAGTAACAAAGAATACTCACCTAAGAGTTAGAGATGGGAAAATGTTGAAAGAAAGGACAGACTTTAACATGTTCTGTGGATTCGCAGCTGAGGGGGCAGGTGACGGCGTCTGAGCAGCAAAGTCTGTGTGTTTGCGTTCGTAGTCGACTCTTGGAATTTACTGAGACCGTTTATTTTGTCGGAGTATGTTCAGTTGGGTAACGTTGGCGCGTTCAGCTTTCAAGGTGTTTCTTCTTTCTGCCCTTGGAAGTTTTTTGAGCCCCTAACGAACGACGGCCTGAGCAACCCGCTCTGCGTGCGGTGTCGCCTGTGCTTTGAGCAGGCGGCTGGAGGTGATCTCCCGGGGTCCCTTCCAACCCGTAAACGCCGGGAAGTGCAAAACGCAGCAGAACTTGTGGCTGGGAGATTTGGTTTTGTAGGAAGCTGGCAAGCTGTGGAAGACTGTTAGCGAAGCTTGCGGAGTTTACAAGCACGTGCAAAAGTTTTTTGACAAGCCCTGAAACCACGTTGCACTACAAAGAGCAGCGAGCGGCGGGATGGAGACCCAGACTGGGAGGGGAGGAAGGGGTCTGCTCGGCTCCCCCTCTGCCTGACGCTGCCACTCGGCCTGCACCGAGGCTGGCGTGGGTCTGAACTCCTTACCGCAGGAGTATTTAAGGCGGGCAGAAGTTTTTAGATGTATTTCACTAACAGGATGCATTTAGAGGCGTTTCACTGCAAGAGGACAGGCTTTTAGAATATTTAGATAAGTTAAATCTGATTTAAAGAAGAAAAAAAAACAAACAAAGACTTGTTTTGTTGGCCTTGGCAAGACATGAAGCACCAGCAGCGTTCTGGTTTGGGGATGCGGGATGCGCGTCCCCGTGACGGTTGGGAGCTGGTTGCTGAGCCGGGTTGTGATGAATCCAGAGGATGCACTTTACCCGACCCCACTTTTCTGTCATCCTGGTAAACATGCCAAGCTGTTAGTGAGCTCCACGTGCGTGCGGCTGTTCAGGGTTGTACCGAGGGCTCCGTGTGGGGAAGGCTGTGAAGTTTGGAGTAGAATTGGCTGGAAAACGGGTTTCCTTCCCTCTCCGGTGCGTGCCTTATGCAGCAGTTCGGTTGTCAGTGTTTGGACTGTTTCCTGTGAGGCAAATTTTGAACATGCTGGACATTAATCTTAAAATTTTCACTCTGTACTAGGTAGGTGTACCTTCAAAGTTTTATTTTTGGCGAGCTCCTTGACGCTGGCCTTAAGGGCAAAGACTAAGCAGGAGTCTTGGATTTTTTCTAACACTGCAGCTATCGGCTATGTTACCGCTTACCCTTTCCTGGCTTCTCCGTATACCACTAGCTTAATTTTCTGGTTTTAAGATTCTTTTTTTAAAAAAAGACATGCATATCTATAATTGGAAAAGGGATTTGTTTTCCTGGATTAATGACGTCAGCCTGGCAGCAGAGGAATTGTGCGACACGCTGACCGTGACCAGAGGGGTTCCAGCTGATCTCTCCATGTCAGGTTTTCTCTTACATTTTTTTGATGCGTAACGGAGAGTGGGAAATCCTTTTCTTTAAAGAAGCGAGGGTTGCATTTACCTGAGAGGAGCTGAGGGTATTTTTGGGAGCGGTGCAGGGGATGTGCTGGCTGCTGTGCCCAGAAGGGAGTATTGCATCATGGCTGTGGTTAAGCACCGACTGACCTTCATGCCGTGCTGACCGCGCTTTCGGGTTTCTCTGCTGCTGGTTCACATCGTCCGTGCCCTGAGAGTGGAGAGCGTGGCCCCGGGGTCTCATCCAACAGCTGATCCGGGGTGTTTGCTGCTAGGAATCACCCGAAAAGGCTGAGTCAGCAGGCTACCCAGGTGGACTGGCTGTGCCAGCTGACAGTTTACTTACGGGTCTGATGGTTGCGTCCAGGCTACCCTAAATGACTTAACTGTCACAGCATCGGCTTGCAGAGCTCATCCTGAAATGCGTGTGCTGGCAGCCGAGTTATATTTTATATAAAAGACGTGTGTCATCTTGAGGGTTTCATGTCAGGGAGGAGAGAGGACTTTCTAGAACCTCATCTTTTTTTAACTACTGGGGAAAAAAACATCTAGATGTTGGAAAGACTGAACCTGGCCTGCGGGAAGGAAACAAGGGAATGAAATGCCAGCTTTCCGTTTCTCTTTAACACTGAGATTCTGTTTTTAAAGGCAAAACTTCCTTAGTGTGTCCCCAAATATGAAGAACTCAGGCTCCCTACGTGCATGATTTTAGAATTGGGTTGTTCTAGGAATTAAGCAAAAGCCTCGTTGGCAGTCTTAATGCTTTTTGAGGAGTCTGAGCGGCTTTAACCTTTGTGGTAGAGTTCCAAGTTTTGCCAATGTAAACCTGAAAGTAAGCATTCAGCTGGCGAGATTGAAGGGCAGTGCTGTTAAAACTTGACTCTATTTAAAATTGGGATTTTTTTTTCACGTGTGAGGTGGCTGGTTGGATCAGGTGGGTGACACAGGGTGAGCGGGCATGCCTGCGGACCAGCATTCACCGCTGCAAAGGCTGCGGTTGCGGACGAGGTTTTCCCCAGGTCATCGTCGCCTCTCGTGCTCCTTCCCCTCACCAACTCCTCGGAGGCGAGAGACGGCCCCGCTCCTCGGCTTTGCCAGCCCCGGAGGAAAGCAAAGCTGCCTTACAGCTGCCTTGTGCTGTAATTTGAGGATGGTAATTTGTGCTCTTTGTGCTAGAACTCTGCTCTTAATTTCCTCGCCTTCACGACCGAAGTGAACTCGATTTGGCTAGCGACTAGCAGTAACATTTCACAGCTCCATAAACATCCCCGGGACACCTCGTCCCTGTTCGCTCTTCAGTGAATCGCGGTGCTGCAATCCCTGGGATGTTGCTGTTCAACACACACGGTGCTTTGCTTTGCTTTTCTTTTTTTTTGGAGACACGTGATATTGGACAGTCTTAACAGGTCAAATCCTCTCCCCTGCTTCGATAAGCAGTGTGTGAGTGTGAGAAGGGGCGAGGGAGCGTCGAGGCAGCGGGGTGAGCTGGTGGAGAGCGGGACAAGCTGCCGGCTGCGTTCCTTAGCGGTGGCTCTCAGGGATGACGAATGGCTTGCTGTAAGAAATAGCATGGAATCGGAATGGTCAGAGCTGAGTCACTGCTTTCCCTGTGCTACAGTTATGCTGATTTCCAAGCGCATTCATTTCTTATTAATCAGCGCACGGGGTGCCACGAACAAGCTGTTTTGGGTATTTTTAGTTAAACCACCCCGTCCTCGGCCCGTCGCACATCGCAGCTGGGTGTCTGAGGGCGGCTCGGGGCTTCCTGCCGTCCGCAACTGCTTTTAACTCCGTTCAGCACATGCAATCCCAGGCTGGTTTTTGCAATGCAGCGTCCAGCTTTTGAGTCTGTGTTATTTCCAATCTGTCTTTGCAACTTGAATTTTCCTCTTTTGCAAAAATATTGTCTTGTGGGGCTGGGAGAAGGTGTTTTTTCCTGAAAGCTGTATGTTGGCAGAAGGGCTGTCCTCGTGGAGTGACTGTAAATACACTGTTAGTCAAATGTCATGGCCATTGGATTTTTTTTTTTGCGTTTATTTTTAAACTCTTCCATGTTTGATACTGTGTATAATAAATTTGCAGAATTTAGAGGATTATAACTTTCTTCATTCTTCCTCTACCTGACAATACGCACGAGAGCCGCGGCGTGGCTGCCGGAGGGTGCTTTGCATCGCGCCGTGCCGGTGGGGCTTGTCCTTGCGTGGCCGTCTGGGAGCTTTGCCCTTCGTTAGAGGACTGCGAAGGGTGACAGTGTCCCCAGGGTCCCCTTCCACCTTCCCCAGGGACAGGAGTCCGGAGCCTCGTCCCCAGAGCACATATGCTGTACAAGCCGCTGCAGGCAATAATTTAGCCTAGGCCTCAGGCTTGTTGAAATATATTTTTATTGCATTTCTGCAGGTTTTACAAAAATATGACAAAATAAATTAAAAAGAAATAAATAGCCCCCTTCATTTCTTTTAATTTCCAAAGAAATAAAACACAGCAAGGGAAAAAACAAACAAACGAACAAAACAACCACCCAAAACAGCCTA
>NW_009618635.1:0-303 GCF_000690535.1 Cariama cristata | reverse complement strand
AGGCGGCCGCTTGTAGAAATACTTTGTGTAGAGAAATGTTTAAAAATGCCCTGGACTTTGCGGGGTCCTGGCAGCAGCGGGACCCTGCCCTCTCCTCCGGCAAGCGGTGCAGGAAGGGACGGTACCAGGACTGTCACTCTCAGGAGGGAAATGGGGCAACAGAAACTGCCTTTGGGACCAGCGTGTGTTCACGAGGGGCAGAGGTGAGAGCCAAACCCAGAGAAATTAAAGGGAGCAAGGGAGGGGGCTCTGCGGCCCTGCCCCATCTCGGGGTGCAGGCAGATGTGGGGTGACTTTGGGGCT
>NW_009618634.1:0-905 GCF_000690535.1 Cariama cristata | reverse complement strand
CCCCCCAGGCATGCTGACCATCACCGACTTCATCAACATTCTGCACCGCTACTACAAATCGCCCATGGTAAGGACCAGGCGTCTGCGCAGAGCTCGTCCCTGCGGGGACCCGGGGTCTGGTCTCTGCCCGCCCCACGTGCGGCCATGGTTGATGTTGGTTTTTCTCCTTGCACCCAGGTGCAGATCTATGAGCTGGAGGAGCACAAAATAGAGACGTGGAGAGGTGAGAGAGATCGCTGCCAGGTGCCTCCCACCCTCCCAGGCCTGCCTCAGGTGCCTGGAGCCCCATGGCTCTGCACCCCGCCTGCCCGCGGCGCTGCCAGTCCCCTCAGCGTCTCCTCTCCCCGCAGAGGTCTACCTGCAAGACTCCTTCAAGCCGCTGGTCTGCATCTCCCCCAACGCCAGGTACCCCCATGCTGCCGGGAGGGGGACACAGCTGGCAGCAATGCCCTCGGGTGTGACGCTGGGGTCTGGGCAAGCCCTGATTCCCCCTCTCCCTTCTACCCCGCAGCCTCTTTGACGCTGTCTCCTCCCTGATCCGGAACAAGATCCACCGCTTGCCCGTCATCGACCCCGATTCGGGGAACACGCTCTACATCCTCACCCACAAACGCATCCTCAAGTTCCTCAAACTCTTTGTAAGTCCTGTCCCTGTCCCCCAGCGGTGGCAGGGGCCACCCTGAGACAAGCTCGGCCCCGGCTGTGCCAGGTACCACCGGCTATGGGGTGCTGGGGTGGGCACAGCTTCGGAGTCTCACAGGGTGCTGGGGGGCCCCCAGAACACTGTATGGAGCCCGCAGCCCATCTTCCCCCCCCCTGCCTGTACCACCTCTGCCCAGGGGTCCCCCAGATCCCGCTTCACACCCAGCACTCTCTGCTTTCACTCCTAGGACCGCGGTCCAGGC
>NW_009618633.1:0-302 GCF_000690535.1 Cariama cristata | reverse complement strand
TTATTTACGACGTGTGATGTTTTGTATAATAGATTTCACCCTGATCATTCCTAAGGACTATTTGCTTTAACCTGCTTCAAAGTTCGTTTGTCTTATGTGGTCCTAATTGTTGTACTTACCTTAAAATAAATCCATGCTGTTTTTTTCTGCTCCAAGTCTGGCGCTTGTCTGTGTATATACGTGGTTTTTTGCAGGGTTATTTTTTTTTTCTTTTTCTCCCTTCGCCTTTCCTTCATGCGGAAAACTGGTTGTTTTTAAAACAAAATGGTTTTCCTGGAACCTAAAGGTTTCTTACGATGTTT
>NW_009618632.1:24841-30724 GCF_000690535.1 Cariama cristata | reverse complement strand
AAGCAGTCACAATAACGTGCAAACCCAGCGTATTCCTCTATTCCACGACAGCACCTTAGCCATCAGGCTACCAGATATTCATAGGTAAATCTGTTCCAGCGAGGTTCATGAAATGGAGCCCGAGTGTCCACATCGGAGGCAGAGACTGAAGTGATTGTTGTGCTCCTGTGAGCCTTAGGAGATCTTGATCAGAAAACATGTGCTACATTCCAGGTGAATCTCCTAACACACATGATATACAGGAGTCCCACTCCAATTCCTCAGGAGAGTAGCTGACCTCCAATAGACATGTAACTCAGTAGAGGATAAAGAGTTCAGAAAACTGAGCAGAAACAAGCTAAGATACAGGAAAAGCTGATAGACCCTTAGTCTAAGTGGTCTATCCTTGGCTTGCTGGCCTCTGAACCTCCCAATTTATGATACAGGTGACTGTGACCACACTTGTCCTTGAGAAGCAAGATACGATACCAAAAGGTTAAAGAATTCAGCTAAATTAACAGAAAAGCAGGCACATTATTTAGCCTGGCATCTCAAGGTTAGGAAGCATCAAGAAAAGGAACAAATGATAGAAGAGGGGACACTATTATCTAAGTCAGTAGGCAAGAATGTGGAGAGAGGCCTCCAAGAGAGCGAGTTCTAGACATGAAGGGAGCCAAGCTGATAACACGTTACAACGCACTGACATCAACAATAAAGTAGCTGAAAGCAGGACAGAGCTAATTGTGGTAGTGGGAGATCGTGATCTCCAACTCAAATGGCCCCCTCGAAAGAGGGCAAAACCCCACTCGGGGAGCATGCGCAGTTAATATAGAGGCTTCATTAGTGCTTACTGAGGATGTGTACTAATTTACATTAGAAGTGAGAAACTTATAACCAATCCTAAGTGTGAATAACAATGAATATGTAGTGAACTATGAGTATGTAAATGTTTCAAAGTATATAATATGTATCTTCATTTACTCGGTGTGCAAGTTTGGAGGAGCGATCCCCCTTGCACCCGGCACCGAAGTAAACATGCCTGCTTTATAACTCCCCGCGAGTTGTAGAGTTTGTTTCTGCATGTCAGATACCTGGATGCAAAAAGCTGCACCACTTAGTCTCTTTTTCTGACGCTAGCTACGTATCTCAACCAAGACTGCAGATAAAACTTGGGGTTGGCAGCGACTGATTTTTAATGCCTTTTGAGGAACTGACAGGCAGTCAACAGATAGTAAATAACCTGAAGAGGTGATGCTCTTTTTGAAAACAGTATGAGTAATGATACTAGAAAATTTAACTAGCAGTCTTTCTATCATTTAGTTATAGAATCATTAGTAACAGAATCAATGCGAATCATTCCTAACACTGATTAAAACCTAAACAAAAACCTCGTCTCATTACATGAAAATCAGACTGTAAATCTGTCTGTAAACCAGAAACTCAGGCAATTTAGTTCTCCACAGAATGAAATGTAACAATCCCCTGAAAGGATTCGTAAGTAGACAAAAAGAAGTATAACTCAGTAAAATTCAAAAGGCTGAACGTAGGTCAGAATCAACTGAAGTGAACGATAATGCAGGCTGCAAACACCAGAACTGGTAGCAACTATTAGGAGACAGTCACCCCAAATACATCTCTAACGGTTCCCAAAAAAGAAGAAAAGCCGATTTCCAGATACAGCTCTAAGTTAAACTTGGAAGCTTTGTTCAATTTCACGCTTACCTGACTATGAAGTGCTGAAAATGCATCCATTTCTATATTTTCCAGGAGATCTTCAAGTACCATGCCATTCCATTGCTCATCTCTCAAGCTGAAGTGAAAGACAGAATTAACATTAAATTCTTCCCAGGCACAATGACTGTATTACAGGAAATAATATCTGAAAGTCATCCATTCAGGAAGCATATCTTTCTGTCAGCAAAGTTGGGTTAGCAGAATAACTTCTAAAATAAGCCAAATTCTCCTCCCTTCTTCCCTGAACCACCAAGCAAACATCAGAATAGAATCTAAGGCTATGCTCTTGCACACAATTAAAATCCGTGATCTCTCTAAAGCAACGTGATTCAATCTGTCATCCCCATCCTCTTCTTAAAATTTCACCACCACATCTTATGACAAGTTGTGGATCTTTTTGTTACTGGAATATAATAGTAAACAGTTAACTTCCTCACTACTGGCGATTTTCTTTGGTTCCGGACCAAATCATGAAGCCATTCTCATGTCATTTAGAAAAAAGTACAAAACTTGTTTCTTCCATTAAGTTTTCAGGTAAATGGTAAAGACGAGTTGCATTTTCTTTGAAGGCTGCACTGATATATCTCTACAGTAGTATCCACAAGCCAGTAACTTATCTGGTCTTCTAGTGACTCTTTACTTCTGCAACAGGAGAGTCGTTAATCTACATTAAGTAGAGCTCCAGCCCTTTCAGAATTAAAACAGACTTGAGAGCTCAAGTAACTGCACTCAAAGCCTATCAAAACCATTTTTAATATATCAATTGTTTCATGGAAAACCCTCTTTACAACAGAAAGCATCCTCTTACGATCTTACGTGAACCCTGAAATGTGGTAGGCTTTTAATGCTGTGCAATACACATGGAAATATAATTTCTAACTCCTGTAACCTTAATGAATGTAATACAATACTTTGCAGTTTTGCAAATTATCACCCATTTTTGCGAGGCAACCTTAATGATGAGACAGATATTTCTATATATCTCCTAAGAGGCTTTTTTTTGGGGGGTGGAGGGGGGTGGGGGGTGTCACTGATCTCTTTACTTAAAAACTGGCCAGAGAAAAGGGAAATTGAGCCTGTCTCTGAAGAAGAGTTTATATATCCCATCAAAAACGATTGTGTGACAGGGAATTCAGTCTACAGTGTGACAGTGGAGATGGAAATTCAATTTAAATTGTCTCAGCTATTTCCTCTGATCCCAGCAGATCAGGTTTCATTGAAGTCCCTACCTATCTTCTTGGGAGACGAAGGAACAGGATTAAAATTCTCTTCTTCCTTGCTGTTAAGGAGTACTGTTATTTTTCCACTGTTCTCATCAAGAAATGGTGATTGCCATGCAACACATCACAACCTCTACGTAACTAAGTTGTTATTATTTCATGACTCTTATTTCAATATTCCCAAGACTCCCCAGTTATGGTCTGGGCCATATCACAAAAAGGGACTGGTCAAACATAGATGTATAGTCCCTCCCAAACACAGCAGAACATTTAGCCTGTTGTTTCTCTGTGATATCTTACAGTCTATAAGGACTGCAGTAACTTAGTAAAACCTGAGACCAAAGAACTTACCTTTGCTGGTGCAGATTTACAAATTGCCTACATTTATTCATGGCCTGTCTTAGCAGAACTGTCACCTGTCTGTCTGCATTCGTTTCCACAGCTTCACTTGAAAGTCCCAATCCATCTGGAGTCCACCTCTGCCTACTCATTAGATGCTGCTGCTGCTGAGCTGAGTCCTTATGCAACATCTCATACTCCAGTTTCCTTTCAAGTTCTTCAATCTCCTAGAGGTCGAAAGCACATAACAATAAAAAGTCGTAATTTAACTTGGAAGAACAAATTTCATTTGGGGTGAAGAAAAAAGATGGTATCAGAATTTCTGATATTAGTTTATTCATTTTTCTTTCTACCCAGCCACTTGCAGTCATTACACTTCCCAATTCATTGCATGGCTTCAGTAAACATGGCTTGCACGTTATGAATGTCAGAACAATGCCGAAAGATATGAGCCAATTTTCATTGTGTTAAAGGTCAATGCTCTCTGAAACCTTTCACTGTAGAGGACATCTACGAAGTACACTAACAGCATAGCTGAGATCCAAACAAAAGAAAGGCACCATTACAATTCATCCATAAGCTGCATATAGCCACTGAAACAGCCTGAGAAACTCAGACTGACTAGTTTTAGTTATACTGAATCAACAGCAAGTATCAAAGAGGTTTGAAGTTAAAAGGCAATAATTCACATTTAGTGAGATAAAATCAGGGTTAAAATACAATGCTCTAAAAATCAAGAGGTTAAAACTCAAAGTCTTAAGTGGAATGGATCCCTCGGAGTCAAACTAGGTATCAGAAGGAAGGCTTCATACGCCAGTTTTCCAATGTCACTCCTGTCTGACCTCAAGTTTTACGTTGCTTAATATCTCAGTGCCCTATTTCCCAACCTGTATGTTGGAGAAAATGTTGCATTTTAATCTATTCCTCCACTTCATCAGCTGTATTTAGACTACAGATTCATTGGAGCACAGCACCTCTAAAGTAAGTGATTTGACATTGGAGTTTAGATCCACCCTCTCAACAGCAAAACCAGGTATTAACCTGTTATCTCTAAGGGGATGAAGCAAATTCACAAATAGCCAGACATGTTCGTTTCACTGACTGGCAAAAACTATTACTGATGTCGTCGGCATTAGGGAATTCTGTGTAATCCGATATATTTGTTTTAAAGTAACAGGTGTCAAAATTTGCCAGCTAGTGGGACAAAGGAGTTGGACAAAAATACAGCAAGAGAGAGAGAGGTCTGATCACCAGGAAACAGTCCCTGTAAATCAGGCATAACAAGTACTTTAAACAATGCCTAAATTTTTTTTTTTTCCCAAAACAGGGCTCAACTCGGCTCTGGCACATTGGATAAAGAATCCAGTGTTAGTTACTCTAGGTCTCTCTCCTGTCTCTCCTTCAATCCTTTTCTGCTCAAGGACAGAGAAGCTAAAAGAAACCTCTTTGAAGAGGCCCATTATACTTACTGCATAAAGACAGTAATTACAGATTAAATTATTTTTAATGCTCCGTCTACATAGAACTTTCACTATTTCCTACAGATTTAATACAAACTTAAGCAAAACGGGAAGCATATAAGCAATCTAACTGCCATTCTAAGAGAAACTCTGTAGACATGACAACATTAAAATTTAACCAGGAGTTTTCACAGCAGTAGCTGTCTGGTGATGCCTCTAGCAAAGAGGTTTCGCTCTTAAAAACCCATTTTGTTTGTTCTACTCCAGTGCTCTCCCAAGCCTCACTTGGACAGTTGCAAATAGTAGATGTGGGGAAAAAAAAAAAAAAAAAATTCCTTATGAATAGGGAGTAGTGAAGTACTAAAAAAGAATTAGAAAACTGGCACATACCAAACATGTAATAAATACAATGAAGGCAAGAGGACTTGCTGAAGTTTCTACTGTTTACACTGCATAAGTACACTTGGAGGGAGATAGACAGGTAGGATGCTGTACATATAACCTTTAAAAACTCGATGATTGAAGCATATCACGTGGTTATGGATTTTACCATATAGATAGCACTGTAACATGAACAATTTTGTAACGCAGTTATGATAATTTACACACTATCCCAGTCACGACTCACAATCACGTCCCAATTGTCTTCCTTGTGATCAATAAAACTTTAATATTAATCAGTCACCAAAATAACTGGTCTTTCTGACTGTAGATTTCTGGACGCTACTATAATAAAAATAAATAATAATAATAATACACAATCTTCCCTGGCTCTAATACTTTCCCCCTCTTTATTTCTTCTACTGAGTGCATTAAGGTACACATAATCACAGAAATTAAAGGCTGGACCACCAAGAGCTGCAAACCAGCACAGCTAAATCAAAGTCAAATAAGCTACTATGACAGTTGCTGTCTCCTAAAAGGAATTTTTCCTTTTCACAACTTCATTACTTACAGGATGATGTGCTTCTAAAATCTGAATACATTCCAATTTTGACAGGGTTTTCGACATGTTCAGTTGTTCAAAGAGCAGAGCTTGTACACATATGACAGCAGTATACAGCTCCAACATTTTGGATTTTTTAATAGTCTTTTGAAAGGCTAAAGAAGCAATATACTCTCCAAGTTTATCTTCCAGATCGCGCAGCTGA
>NW_009618632.1:11278-24810 GCF_000690535.1 Cariama cristata | reverse complement strand
CTTTCTCAAGCAGCAACTCATACTTAATCTAAAAAGTACCAAAACACAAAAAATAACAAGATTAACAGAAAATCTTACAAACACACTCCTGATTTTACTACTCTGTAATTAATAAGCTGGATTAAAGCCGCAAAGAAATCAATGCTGTTATCTTATAATGTAATACACTGTTTTAAAAAGTGCTTTTAACATTAAATTCCAAATTTTTCCTGTGCTTAAATGATTAAAAAAAAATTACAGTGAGGTCAGATATTTCAAAGAGATTAGGCTTTGGTTTAGGGTAGTCAGAACTTTAATATTAAATACTAACCTAAGAGAGAGGGCCTATGTAATTTTTATTACAATAAAAGTAAAAATTAAAAATACAAATAAACCTATGCTTACCTATGTGATTGGTTAAACGGGAAGATAAAATACATCCTTCTGTTTAGCAAAAATACAAAATTTATAGAAAGACTGTATTTAGTTTCAAATTGGCAAGTGTCAGTTAATATAAAAGGGGCCTACAAGAACGCTGTGGAGGGACTTTTTACAAAGGCATGTAGTGATAGGACAAGGGGCAATGGCTTTAAACTGGAAGAGGGAAGATTTAGCTTAGATATAAGGAAGCAATTCTTCACTGCCAGGGTGGTGAGACACTGGAACAGGTTGCCCACAGAAGTTGTGGATGCTCCATCCCTGGAACTGTTCAAGGCCAGGCTGGATGGGGCTTTGAGCAACCTGGTCTGGTGGAAGGTGTCCCTGCCCATGGCAGGACCTAGATTATCTTTAAAGTCCCTTTCAACCCAAACCATTCTACAATTCTATGGTATGATATGAATATTGACCAACGAAATTCAACCTGCTATTCTTCAAGCAAATAACTAAATATCCTCTTATATAGAACAAAGTCAAACTAAATCAACTGTCTACTGGTAATGGATTTCAAACAAGATTAAAACTGGATTGAATGGACATCAAACAGGACTCAATCAAAATGGTTTAACTCAGTAACTGTGTTGCTGCCACACATCTGATGGGACATTCACAGAAACTATCCAAGGGTGAAAGGCAAGGACAGCACATGCAAGCACACGATCAAATGCAACGTGATTGATGAGCTCTCCACACTATACCACTGACATTCACAGACAGTGATATTGTCACTGCGACCATTTTTCTGCAGGACAATGTAGATAGTATCCAGCTGCAATTACCCTCTTCGGATGCTTTCATCTGAGCTTGTTACTCTAAGCTCCCTTTATAATCAAAGAAAAGGAAAAGGTACTTCTCGCTATGTTTCGTATACTAAAAATATCCTTCCAGTGACATGTAAGTGTGGATATCTAGGTTAGACATTGAAGGCTAGGCCACATATCTAACATTTGGGTAACTGAATCTTCAAAGACAGCAGATAATTATCAGTTTGGTTTCATTCTCTCTCATTCTATCATTCACATGGGCCCAAAAGTTGGATTGTAAGAGAAAAGACAGGGAGAAAGCATATGCAACCATGAGAGCTTCAACTCCACTACCTGGTGTTGATATCAACCACTGCCCTATACATTGGATTTAGAATAAAGCTGAGCACAGAAACAGTCCACCTGTACACTGGTGGGTATAAGAGTGCAAGGTTTTTCCTCACTCCATCTCTAAATTCTCTTTTGGTCCTGGCAAATCTAATCTCTTAGGTTTCACAGCATACAAAAAAAAAAAAAAGTTTTCAGAAATTAGCATTTTCAGAGGTTTCCAGAATTATGTATTTTAACAGCAATGCTCAAGTAACTACTGCCTGTGACAGAATGGAAGAGCCACATCCACCAAAGAAGGCATCTCAAAAACTTTTAAGTAAGTTTTGGTTACATTTACTATCACCGTAGCACCTGAGAGCAGGTACTTACATTTGAATTCTATGGAAAAGTACTTATCCCATCAAGTTTGGCCTCTGTCTTAAAGAGCAGGCAGGGATGAACATCCTTATTTAATGGGCATAACTACATGCTTAGTACCTTCGCATGGTAGGCATCCTGTAGTATACCTTTATATCTGCAGTCTTAATCTCTCTACAGTTATACCAGTCCATAAAACAACAATAATAAAGACAAATAGTACTTGCCCTGCAAGCATGAACTACAACATTGCACAGGTTAACTGCAGTCCTTAGACAATGCATGACTTCCCATTTGCACAAGACCTGATTTTGCCCCTCAGAACATCTTTGCACAAATAGAGATGGTATGTACTCAAGACATTAAAACCTTACTAGCTTTCTGTTCATGCTAATCAGAATTAAATATTATCGACTCTATTACTGATTAGCTTTAAAGGAGCATTTAAGGAGACTTTCATCAAGTTATTAGATCCCTAAGATGATAAATATGTAACATGAAGCCCATGAATTTTCTCTGGTAATTTCATTGGTAAGAGACCTGGTAAGAGCGACTGTGTATCATACGAATTCTATTATCCAGTAGATAGAGCTGAATTTCAAATGTGATTTGGAATCAAATATGCTTACAATATTCTAAAGGTCATGTGATATTCTCCAAAGTCTCCACTGTATCATCCAGAATGTCCTTGAACACAAGAGCTGGAAGGTTATCTTTGGGTAATATTTCCCACTAACATGAATTAAGCCAATTACAAGACAAGAGTAAGAAATCACCCTACAGACACAAAGTAGAGGCAAGATTTTCTTGATATTTTAACAAATCTTCATCTTAAAAGACAGACATTGCCTCTCAACATTACTGTTAATCTAACAAATCAATCTTGAATAATGTAGGTATGTGACACTAAATAATAAGTAAGCATATGGTTTACAAATAAACACATGGTATATTTGAGTTAGGAGGAGAAGTCAACTTGGAGGTCATACTGAAAATACAGTAACCAAAATGCTAAAAACTAAGCTGTTATTTTTGAAAACAGGAGGCAGAGATTTCCAGTGAAAAGCAAAAGAGATGGCCCAAATTGGGAGTTTATGGAAAAAGAGCTGAGCTGCCTTCCAGTACTTGCTTAAAAAAAAAAAAAAAAGTAGATGGCATTGACTTTAAGATAGATCCAGAAACATCCATTGCTTGTTTCTATGTTTCAATAGGAAAAAAAAAAAAGAGATCAATAATAATAATAAGTTTATATAATCTTCTACGTTCTTTCCAGGCAGGCAAGAAACCTGTTAAAGTGAATTTGAGGCCTTTTTTTTCTGTAGAATGCCTTTTACTGAAAAGCAAGTAACTTTAGCATCTCCCATACAAGCTTACAGTCCAGTAGTTCATAGGCAAGGTGTACACTGTACTCTAGCAGCATTGATTGGAAATCAAAGATAAAAACTTCCACAGAATATCCTACAAGTCACGACTTTGATATTGATTGCACAAGACAGCCAATCCCATCCTAATTAATTTTGGGGGGGAGTTTGTTGGTTGGTTTGTTTTGGTTTATCTTGTCAAAGCAAATTTATTTTCAAAATCCAAACTGTTATTTCAAAATATTCTTATGAGCCAGTGACATAAGACTAAGGCCTAGAAACAAGACTATTCCACACATCAGTGCCAAGGCAAATATTTAAAACAAAACCAATAATAATTAAAAACTTCTTCAATAGCCTGTGCGCAAGACTAATTTCTCAAACAAGACTAAAGTTTTTGTTCTGAAAGGCACGTTGAATTAATTGTTATACTACTGATCACTGTGTGTAGGGATTGATTCACGGACTCTGGCGCGGGTAAAACCAAAGACCTTTATTGTTTACAAGTTTGTGCTTATATAGATTCACTAGGTGTCCATGCGCTCTAGTTTGTTCATGGATTGGTTAACCCCTGCTGTCCACGCGCCGCGGCTAAGCTTTTAATTGGTGCTGTTAATCAAGACACGTGTCTTCTAGTTTGAGTCTCACAGCTGTGCTTCAAAACATTTTTATCTTCAGCTCACTTTCTGCGCTTGCTTCATTACTTACTTTCTCAGACTATTTCCTTCAAGGCTATGTTGTTCAAGGTCGCTCGCAACACTCCCTGTGAATCCCACAACTGTGACACAAGACAATGTTCTCAAAAGTAATTAGCAATTTTCAGAACTGTACTGTCCAACTGTCCAATTTTTTAAAGTCTCAGCTGTGAAGTTCCCATTGACTTGCCCTCACCCCTCTTTTCAGCGGTGAAAGTTGTTGCACTCTTAGGTAATTCTTAAAGAGAGAACGGAAGCGAGTTCTTAACAGTAAAATAGACATATTAACAAATATCAGAAGGAATAGCTTCTAAAGGAAGGCAAGCAATTTATATTCAATTCAGTCAGACACTTAATACTTCACTCACAACAGCTGCTGTCTAGCAACGTGTTCAGGGAGATGCATTGCTACAGCAGACTTCACTTTTAAGGGGCAATATATGTTAGAAATGAACCAGGTTGGACACCTAATGCCACAAGTCACCCTTCAAAACTTTGGCAATGTTGAGTTTTGAGTTTACTTAAAAGCAGAAAACTAAAGATGGATGAGAACAACCAGTATTTTTGTTGCAAGAGACTAAATGATTTATATTACAATTTTCATTACAATAGCACCTATTGAAGGAATGGGCAAAAAAAAAATTCAGGCGGACTTATCTGACAAGAAGTAAATAGGTCCATTTTCAAAAGGACTAATGCCTTAGAATCTATGTGATGCTTCCTATTCAACGTATTAGGGTAGCTTCTTAACTAACAGAAATTATTACAACACTACTAGCTTGAATGAGTTATGACAACATGCACACACTGAAGAGCTCATCCTTCTTTTCTTCCAGCTTTTATTTACATATCTAAGATACTGCCTGCCAGAATACACATATTTTTACAATATCTCAAAAAAGCGGAAATATGTGCTTGAGGTATGATTTGTTTTATATGACACAAAATTACTAAGTAATATCTGAAGGCTGACTGTGGTTTAGGAACAGGATGTGCTACAAACCTTTAAAAATGCAGATAAAAAATTACACAGAAATGTTTTGACAGGTGTGTTCACACAACTGAATGTAAAGTTTGCTTTTTCTTCACAGGAGGCTCAGTTTCAGACACAAGGATTTTAAATGAATTATATATATATATATATGAAATCTGGGCATGGATGAATGAATAATGAGTAGATGAACGAGTAAATGAGTGATCACCCTTAGTGAAAATTTGAACCCATTAAAACGAATAATGAATAAGGATGGAAATGCAGTTTGACAACTCAAGTTCACTTATAAGGAGACACAAGAATGCATATTTTAATTGCAGTTGAATTCAAAGCTAAAAAAAGATGCCAGTATGACAGAAACACTTATACTTTTGTCAACCACTTCAAATAACAGGGGGTTTATATCATATGTTCAGTATATTCCATGAATCATAAGACCTATGGCCAAAAGCGCAAAACTAGATACTATTTGCATATTACTAAGTACAAAGCAATACATTAAGCATGCCCAAATATAAGGAATGGAACACCTCTCCTATGAAGAAAGGTCAAGAGAGCTGGGGTTGTTCAGGCTGGAGAAGAGAAGGCTCCACGGAGACCTTATTATGGCCTTTCAATACTTAAAGCAGACTTTTAAGAAAGATGGGGAAAAACTTTTTAGCAGGCCTGCTGCGATAGGACAAGGGATTATGTTTTCAAACTAAAGGAGGGTGGATTCAGACTAGATAAAAGGAAGAAATTTTTTACAATGAGGGTGATAAAACACTGGAACAGGTTGCCCAGAGAGGTGGTAGACACCCCATTCCTGGAAACATTCAAGGTCAGGTTGCACAGGGCTCTGAGCAACCTGATCTAGTTGAAGATGTCCCTGCTCGTTGCAGGGGAGTTGGACTAGATGACCTTTAAAGGTCCCTTGCAACCCAAACTATTCTATGATTCTATGTAAATGATGTTTGGCCTTACCATTCAGCATTTATATTCATATATACACTCAACATTATACAGTAAATTAACTCCTCTTCACCAAACAAAATGTTGCATTACTCAACTGGTACTACTATCTATCCCTAGCCATCTGAATTTCTTTCTGCCTCTTGTGAGCTCTGAAATCACAGCTCTGCGAACAAATACATTTGTGAAAACCAAAGCTTCCAAGTGGACCTGACTGCAGTGTGACATAGAAAGTGACTTCAGTAGAAGCTGGATCAAATATTGATTACAAACTAAATTATAAACTCGTGATAAACTAATATCCCCTGGCCTTCTTGAAGCCTTTTATTATACCAAACAGAAGATTGTAAAATACTGCTTGACATTGTGCTATTTGACATAACATTACTAGAGCATCAAACTACTTTGGTTACGATGAATCCACTCCTGTAGGTCTGAACATTTGCTGTGGCTTCCACCAGAAACATCCAAGCTACACAAAAAATTGTCAATGCTGTAAATGCACTATCATCAGTCCATTGCTTGAAAGCACTGACTTCTAAATTCCCTATTTAGTTCAGACTAATTGCCAACTTGTGTTGTCTTAGTCCTATACATTACAAATAAAGGAAATAATCTGAAAACGTACTTGATTATCTGCAATCCCAAAGACATTTCTCATGCAAATAATATTATTGCATTTTTTAAGCCCAGAAGGGAAAACAGACTAAAAAATGACAGTATTTTTACCAGTGCGTTTCTCCTGAGATAGGCAACTGCTATTTCAGAAAGAAACAGCTACTTCCTCACGCACAAGACAGCTCAAACCAGCTATGAAACACAAAAGAAGTAGATACAGTCTGCTTTTGAAGATTTTCACAAGGTCAATGATACCCTCAGGTGCTCCAAGACTAGGCTTCAAATTCAAACTTCCTGCCGCGGCCTCCCAGCTCACTACATCCTGTCTATGAGTTGTTCTTCTCTGTCGTGCCTGTTTTATAGTATTACAAAACACATCCTGCTGCTGCTTTCATAAGCATTAGCTGGAAACCATTTTACAGCCATCCTGTAGTGAGGTAGAACCCATGACACTGTCTGCAAGAGAGTCATCAGGAGTGAAGGCAGGAGAAATACAGAAGAGATGTATTGCTCCATCGTCCTTTTTTCCTGCCTTGAATTGGCTGTGCAACTTCAGATGGTTAATTTTGAGTGAGATGATAGAAGTGCTCACATTAATCCAAAATTTAGAAATGTCAGATTCTAAATGAGGAACAATGTAACAGATTGCAATAGTCAAAAGAAAGAAACTCCGCTTCTGTGATCAACATAAGGTTTATTGCAAAACTTCTGTGCCCTAATGATAATGTGTGAACTAACAATTTTCCTTAACAATAGTTTAGCTTCCTTACTGGGAAAAGCCCAAAGCATTTTCCTTTTTATAACTAATGTGCAGCTATACAATTAGAACAACAACAGGTATGCCAGATGGTGCATATAAAACTGAAACAATAACACTTAGATAAGCTAACTTTCCAATTTTAAAACAAGATTCTAAAAAAGTGTAATGCAATATTCACACCAAACAAGTATTCAGTACTTTTCATAAGTAAGGGTGTAGACCATACTCCGTTGTACTTTCAAGAAAAAGTGAAAAAACAATAAAAAAAATCTAAATTTTGGAGGTCAGGCATCAGATATTGAAGCCAAAAGTTTAAATGCCTCTATTAAAGGATTAGGGCATTCTTGGACCAGAGTTATTAAATTATTAGAGAGTGCTAGAATACACTTGCCCACTTGTTGCATTCTTGCCCAGGTACTTGTTCTTACTTTAAAAGACTCGGTGCCGGACTGGATAAATATTTGCTTTTATCATCTGCAATCAATACTAAAAATATGTTGCTCTCACATAAAAGTGAAATTGTTTCTGAATTAACATCTTGATCCAGTATTTTTCATTCCTCAGGACACAAGTATAAAAAGTGTAAGAAAGAAGTATAAAAACAGATTTTTGTCCAAATTGGTACTAAAATTGATACTGCCATCATTTGCAGAACAATTTTTATCTACCAATGACTACCAATGACATCTGCTTGTTCTGCATAGTTCTTACAGCTGTGCACCACCTATATCTAACACAGTTATCATTGTAAAGCTCTTCTGATATACAAAAGTAATATTACCAATATTTTACGAGTGGGAAAGAGAATGAGAGAAACCTTAAAGAACACAAACAAGACCTCATGAAAGATCTGCTGGCAGGAAAAAGCCTTCAAAATCCCATACTGGCATTGGCCCCACTCATTCCTTAAGGATTCACTTTAGACTGGGGCTGTGAGACTTTTAAAAGATACCCACCAGAATCAAGGCTCCCTTTCAATAACCTCTGTACAAAATAAACTCAGCCTCTACCCAAGCAGACTTTGGATCTAAGAACCCATTTCTGGGTTTTCAGTAGCGTTAGGAGACATTTAATAACTAAATCTTGCTCAGCTGAAGTACGCAGTGAAGCATCTTCCATGTTTTGAAAGCTTTACTAAGAAAAACATAGGATCTAGGAGAGTCTTGCAATCATGCACATGCTGAGCCCCAGAACCACCAGACGAAAAAAGGGTGAGACATGAAATCAGTTCTGTAATTAAGGTACAAAAATTAAAGCAAAGCCAAAACTATTAAGCTGGAAATACAACATCTTGATAAATGCAGGCAAGAGTAGAGAGAGGCATCATGCCACTACACCTTATGCCTTTTTTATCTGGTTATTATTCACATTGATAGAAAACTGTCATTCTTTAATTACAAAAGATCTGGGTTTTGACCTCAGTCCAGAAAAAATTTGCACTTACCTTATTCAAATTTTCATCTTTAATGGAATCTTCGTAAATGAAAATTTTGTCCTCTAAAGACTTCTTCAGAATATCTATCTTATTTCTATTCCGGGATCCTGTTTTTTTCATTTTAGAATGCAGCTGTAAGAAGATGAGCACAAAATGCTTTATTTGTAAGAGGTATATGAGGATGCTAACATTCAGATTATTACTTGCTATTATTGGCAGTTCTACCAATTAATGAAACACTTGGCAAGGATGACATTCATGAAGAAAATATTTCTGAAATGAAGATGCCACCTATTCATTCAGAAGATTGCTTTCAGACATTCAGACAAAGTTGGAAATGTCTTTTTTAATTTCTTTCAAGTAGAATTATATATTCATCCTTTCCACGAAAGCTGCTAGCACATAAATTTGATTTTAAACAAGCTTCAGCAGCGATTTTAACTGATAGGTTAGAGAAGATTTTAACTGATAGGTTGTCTCCTCAGCATGGTTAAAAATGAACAAAGAATATTAATTTAAGAACTACATTGCTTTCAAGACACAGTATACGAATCACAAATGAACCATGATAGTATTAAGGGGCACTGTTCCATGTAATCAAATTATTCTTGACCTTTATATTTCTTTACAAGAATATCAACTAAGTATAATGTACTCTTGGGGAAATTATAACATCTGTTCAACTACAAGGCTTTGCAAAGTCATTTCCCTTCTTTAGTAATTCAGAAATTGTTAAGGTTTTGAACTAGACTACTTCCCAGTATAATTAATCCAAGTTAGTTTACACATTTAGAAAACATAATTGAACCAAAACAAGGCAAAAGAAAGTCCTCCTTTTTATGATGGTATTAGATACAATTTGTATAGGAAACACTTTTTTTTCTCCTCCTATTTAAGAACTGAAAATAATTTATGATTCCACAGGTTTTACATTTTACTGAAGGAATTAAACACCACTCACAGAGTTCTTTTTAAAAGTGCTAGGTTTGATAGACAGATAGACTTCTTGTTGGGAATGTGTCTCTAACTTTGAGTGAGTATGCCTCATCTTCTACATTTCTAGATTTGAAAAAAAACAAATCAACCAATCAATCAACCCACACCCCAAACCCAACCCTTCTGTATATGCCCACTCTTTTGGAAAGAACAAACAGAAATCAAGCCCAAATTCTTGCCAAAAAAGACCAGCTAATTCAGGAACTATACTCTTCTAAATGGACAAGACCATGGAGGATTTTTTTTTGAAACTCCCTAAATCTTTCCTTGATTGAGTGGCAAATTTAGTAATTTGTAGGGGTTGCCAGAGAAATTTCAGTCTGGGCGGTAAAGGGCCCAACCTGTCATTGATATTCAGAGCCAAGCTCAGCACTACTCAAACTTTTGGCATTTCGGTGGACTCTCCTCAGAGATGCAGTCCCTTTTGGCCACCCACTTCTTTATAACTATGTCGCCTTCTTGGGAGAGCTGGAGGACATACAAGCAGCAGAAATACACAGATGTACGTGAAAAACATATTTATCCAACTGCTACCCAAACAATTATCTTTAAGGTCCACTGATCCATGCAGACAGAAGTGTGCATTGCTGTCGCACCTATGAAGAAGCTACGGACCCATATCTGCAGCCAAGGCCAACAATCCGCAGTTATACCCATGAACCCCTCCCACATCCCCACACTGATCCGACATCGTTCCCACCTGTTTATTGGTCATTGCCAAATTCTGATCAACTTTCAGCATTTCTGCGTCCCTCTGCTCCACCTCAAAAGCATGAAGCAAGGTTCTTGCTCTTATCTTGGGCCAAGCCAAGCTGCTGTCCACCTGAGAGAGGCAGCAGTGCAACTCTTGCCTCGTTCTAAGCAATTCCTCTTCTGATAGTGAGAGGGGGAAACTTAGAAGCTGCCTGTTAAAAAACAAAAAGCCATTTGCTGTTTAGTGATATAGGCAAAATTGCATAAAATGTAAGAGACATGCACACAAATACTTTACATGACAATAAGCATCCTTTTTTGTCTTACTCATATATCAGTTAAAGATTCCACATACAGGACTGAGCAGCTCAACATGTTCAAAATATCCTTGAGGATAATTTAAATTCTGCACACAGAACTTCCTAGACGGTAAAGTTTCATTTCCAAGGGGAAACAGTTTTTGAATACTTAAAAAATACATAAATAATTTTTAGCACATTCTCTATGCACAGAATCCTTCCAGCTCTTCAGACAATACAATCCCTGAACTTAGTGCTGAAATTGAGATAAAAGCTTCCCATAAAGCCTCCCTGTGCTGTTTCCCAGCACTTAGCAGTCACAGCTACTGAGAGGGGAAAAAATAAAATAAAAAAGTCTCTCTTTATTATAGATTCGTATATGTCATCCCTCTCAACACCAAGTCACAAGGTTTCCAGCTGTTCTTTGTAAAAAAGCTTTTAGCAGTCTGAAAAACACAGAATATATTTTAGCAGTAATTTGGATCACTCAAAGTTCCCATTTTGTAGAAGCAAGGTTCTCAACATAGAAGTCGGGGGAACTGATCCTCAGGTCAAGCTGAAGCTGACTTAAAAATAAAGCATTCATCTTCCAGTTGTGACTAACCTTAGACTACATTCATCATCTTATCTTGTGACTGAAATATTCCCTTTCATAAAAAATAGCATAACTTTTTGTTTGGAAATTTGCTCTATTCCCCAAAAAGTGTATTTGTCTTTAATGCATGCACAGCATATTTTTAAAAAAGTAGTTTTCTTTTAAAAAATATATTATACTGTATGTTCCACTAGGACCGATGCTTTTCTTCAGTATATCACAAGCCTATACCACCTCATCATTTCACTAAAATATTTATGAGTTTAGAAATTCTTATTTTTGTTTACTGATTCAGCAAAATACAGCTAAATTCTATATTAAAAAATTTTTAATGCATGACGTTTTTCTCATTAAAAAATGACTTACTTTAGGGCAATATTACTCCAAGCAAGCATTTATAGTATACTTAACCATTTCTCATGTTGTCTTAAACTTTTAGAAGAAAATCCATACCATATATACATATACATAGACAGAGATATAAAAGAAAATACAGCAAATCACAGTTTTGTCATGTCTGTTTAAGAAGGACTTTTAAGCATTAATTATCTTCACAAATATTTTGGTCTAACTCATGGTCTCTTTGATAAGCAATAAAAATGAAAAGCTATCATTCAAAATAGTTCTTTGTGAAAACTAGATAGCAGATGAGAACATAAACATGAGAGCTGGCATCTGTCACCAAAATATCAAAATTAGACAGTGGACTGAACATAAAGACAGTGACATATTTTAAGGGGCTTTTTGATAGAACAGTTGTGCAAATGCTACATTTTTTGTACATATCTTCCGGTATTTTACTGGAAAATACCAAACAGCTTACTGTTGCTATAAATAAAGATGGCATCTAATAAATACAACAGGCAACACTGCAGGCTGGAACACAATTATCAGGGAATTTTAAGTCAGAAACAGGAAAGACCCGCTGGGTCATACAATCTACTTCCCTGCTCCTGCAGGTTTGCTCTCAGCAACGTAAATAAGAGATAATAAGACAAGCTAGAAAATACATTGAAATGGCTTATAGAAAAGTATTTAAAATGCTCAATAAAATACAAAGCTCTTCTGTTTTGCTTCAAAGAAGAGGTATGAAGGAAAAACCTTTACTAATCTTTCCCCCCGCCTCCTTTCCCTCCCCTGTTCAATCTCTCATGCCTGGTTTGCTCCAGGGGCAGATAGACTAATATAGGTTTGCCTGTTCCAGTTGCTTCCCCTAAAACTGAAATTTTGACAGCACACTATTTTTTCATGTTCCTATGTCTGTAACAACGTCTGTTACTAAACAGACATGGTATAGGAAATGCAGTACTGTAAATATTCAGGCAATACAACAACTAGTCATAAATATACTTGAAAGATAAGAAGAAATGCAAACAAATAGTGCCAATCTCTCAGGGACCTTGCTGCCCAGTCTGAGCCACCACACATGACAGCTCTCGGCCGCAGCCACGGTCTCCCCCTGTGCAAGGTCCCCCAATGACAGCAAGGCCACTACTCACCTTCTCACCTCCCCAGGGTCATGTTGTAGCAGGCAGCAATGGCTGATAAAGTGCACCTGGGGTCAGCAAACCTCTCTGCAACATTGTCTGTGTCACGATGCCTCTCTGGCTCCGGGCTCAGTGCCAGGGGCATTTCGTCAGCAGGCCAGCTCGGCCAACTCTCATGCACGGAGCCCATGAACTGGAGAGGCAGGCTACCGCACTGTGTATTTATGCAATATGTGGAAATACTGTGGCAGAGCTTAAAATGAACCCGATGAGTAAGGATTGACTTGTGGCTGGAAAGAATACATTGAAATTGGATGTGGTGCTAATTAGGCCTGACATACTAAATGGCATTTTCAAAGTGCGAGACCTCTGAGAACAGACTGCGAATAATAATGAAAGATGTGCAGGTGAAACCTGACACGGAGTGAAAGGAAGTATCAAAATATCACTCCACCTTCTTGGTTTCAAAACCGCTGTTTTCCAGGATTTCCATTGCAGTGCTCACCTGCTAGCACCACAAGGGCTGAGCACTTGCAAAAAAATCAATTCCCAAGTATCCGACAGAGAACTGATTGTTAGGAATTATACCCAGACAGGTGTAAAAACTCCTACTTCATCTCTGTTTGCAATAACAACTAAGAAAAGGGTGCAGAGAGATACTTGCATGAATACTGATCGTTCCCAGCTCCTTAATTTTTTTTGTTCCAAAATGCTCGTTTCCAGTTCTTGGCTTAGCTTCCGCTTAGTGAGCTGAAGCAGCTCTTCAGCAGCCACGCTCTT
>NW_009618632.1:9502-11247 GCF_000690535.1 Cariama cristata | reverse complement strand
CCTTTCAAGCTGCTCATGTTTAACAACCATCTCTTTTTTATGCTCCTCCACAGCTTCTAGCAGGAACATCTTTGGCACATTGAGCTTGACCAGTTCTTGCACAAATACTCCACACTGAAGGCGTTTAAGCTCTTCAATGGCTTTCTCTGTTAGGCTAACTAGAAGCTCTTTCAGCTCCTCACTGGCCTCATCATCAAGCCTTTCAGTAAGTTCTTCAAATTCAGTGGTGTGATCACTCAGAAGATTTTTCCAGTGGCTCAAGTACCGACTGACCTCCTCAGTAGTTTTGAAGGGGTCTCCAAGTGACAGCTGCTCCTTCTGATGCTCCTTCTGCTGATTCATTTGCCAAAAGGAGGAACAAGGTTAAGAGAAGGAACATCTCAAATTCTAGCTCTTTAAGTATGTATTTCATAGCAATGTAAAACTTCATACTTTTGTTTTTCACTGTTCTCAAAACTGTTTTTCAGTGTCCAGAAACTTACCCAGCCCTCAACATGATGGCATCTAGCAGGCCTGTGATACTTCAGATTATGGTTAGATAGGAGGGCTAACACAAGCCTGTGGTAATTTGGATTGCTGCTAGATACAAGGGCTAACACCTAAACAAATGTACAATCTTGTGGTTTGACATAATCCCAACTGCCTGAACTGCAACAATCTGGCAGCATTCCAGAAGTGAATCTGAACCAAACACCAAGGAAGAAAAAGGGGGGGGGGAAAAAAAAAAGACAGAAAAAACCCATTTAAAAAAAAAAAAATTATTTTCCCCATCTTGCAGCATGCAGCAATTTCATTGGAAAGCTAAGCCAAAACTACCTATAACTGAGAATAAATATAACAAATGAAGTCTCCATCGTTATACTACATATATATATATATATATACACATATGCGCACTGGTATCTGTTAAAGAGCAGAAAACAATGAAACATTTATCCTGCAAAAGGTAAAAATCAATCTCACTCATCTAAAGAAATATCACCTAATCTATGATAGCTTTTTCTACATCCTTTAGGCAGAGAAAGGTAGGGACCTTTAGATAACAACTCCTTTCCATTTATCTCAGATCACCTGCAAGCTATCTTCCATTATGACATGATTTGGAGCTCTTCGAGTTAGCCTTGACTTTTAGATGGCTGAGGTAGGATGACATGAGTCCTACCACAAGCAACATAGGTAGAGCATCTTTTAAATACTTCTGTTTTGTAGCTGAATTTTAACTGTGCTATAGAAGTCATTCAAGTCACACGTAGCCACTAAACACACAGAAAACAATGACTGTCACAGATCTATGCCATCTCCTTCATGGTCTCCGGAACCTTAGTTGGATTTTGCCTGTCTGCACATTATGGAGACTTGTCATAACTCCCTTGGACAGGTTAGACTAAGTAGAGGAGCTTCACAAGTTTCTCCAGTTATATTACTTTCTTGCAGGTTTTTATTAAAGAACAGCTATTAATTACTGCATAATTAATACCACACATGTTGGTAAACAGTTAAAACCAATGGATGCTTATTTTCATGCTCCTGGCAGTGTTGACCCCTGCCATAAGAACTACTCTTTATTTTTCAATTTATTCCCTTTCAAATTCACGATAAGCCCTGTGAAAATAAATATACTGAAAACAATTACCTTTTGCAGCATTTCCCGCCTTCGTTTGGTAATGAGTTTCTGGCGAAGCTTTTGCTTTTCTTGTTTTAAATCATGATTGAATTTCTGTTTAACAGAATTAATTTCAGCCTCA
>NW_009618632.1:5167-9471 GCF_000690535.1 Cariama cristata | reverse complement strand
AGCTTTGTTCAGCAGCATTCCCAAATGACTTTCAGGTAGATGACCTGCTCTGTAATAACAGTGTTTGAAGTCTGTTATCCCAAATGCTTAAGAGCAAAAGGATATTTAAGGCAATTAGTACCTCATAAGGCTCAACAATGTAGACACACAGAAAGATCTTTGCTTCTTTAGCAGTGATACCTGGGGAGATCAAATAAGCAAGCGGATAATAGAAAGATAACCTCAGAGGTGAGTGTAGAATTGAGGTAGTTAGTGATGGTAGAGTGAAGGTGTATGAAGAAGAAATGGGAAGAAGGAAGGAAGGGAAGGCAAATGCAAAACCAATTACATATCAGTTAGTAATGTAAGTAATATTCAAATGAGACATTTTAAACCTTATATATTGCTCACAATATTTACATTTTTCATTTAATGCCCCTGGAATGCAATTCTAGATGTCTTTTAGAACTCCTTCTCCTCATTAAAAACAATTTTCTCTTTAAAGGATGTAATCTAATCAAGTAAAAACAATTAGAACTTATTTTAAAGGTACAAAGCAATTGTCTCCATAAAAAGATTTATATTCAGATTTCCCATTACATTTACATCATCAGAAGAATTATAAAGATTTCAAACTAATAGTGAAATACAATAATCTTAACAGAGCAAATTCTCAGTCTTAAGCCCACAGTGCTTTCATCAAAGGGAAGTTCAAGACTATGGTCTACCTCCAGTTGCTGCAGTATTTAATTTCAAAGAGTAAGCAACATTCCAACCATGACTGCCAGTTAGAAAAACCTCCCTCTCCACAAACTCGAATTGAATTTCAAAAATTACCTGCTATTACATTTACATCAGAAATTTCCTAAATCTTTCTCAGACAACAGAAGGATAAAAGAACACCTTAATTCAGACCAGGCTGTTGGACATTTGTGAGTTATAGTTTCTAATATTAAACACAGTGGACTTCCAAAATGCGGGGCTGAAAAGGTCAACATGGAACTTTGAGTAGAAAGCACCAATTCCTGACCTGAACCTGGATGTTACCCAAACACCTCCTGGTTCATTTTTCAAATCCCCATTTTTCAGAAGACATGAACATTACACACAGAGCCTGGATTCAGATGAATTCAGGTCTTCCAAGCCCCTGTTCCAGCATGACACCTGGCCCAATTCATAAACTACAGTAGCAGCTAAACATTGCAAGCCCTCCTCCAGAAAGGATAGAGTCTCATTCTGGTTTATTAGGATTTGTTGGTACTGTAATGGCTTAATTCCAAACAAAACCCTCAAAATAAAAGCTGAAAGAAATAAACCAGAAGATTAATGTATTAGCTTGTTTGCAGCCACTGCACTATGACCGTGGTGGCCAGATTCCACAATTCACACCTCTCCATATACTGCTCAAGCATCCACAAGTATCCGAACAAGCCACAAAACATCATTCTCTACATAATTGAATGTGCTGAACAGAAACTCAGATTTGCTTTACCACACACTTGTGTCAACCAGAGAGCACCTTGTTTTGTAGAGCTTTTCCAATGTCTATGTACTGCATTTCTTTAAAGTTCTGCAAAGAGGATTAAAATACCTCTCAGTACCTTGACAGTAACCCATCAAGCATCATTCTTGGATCTTTTGGACAAGTAATTTTTCCCTTGAAAGCAATCAATGTTAAATTTCAGTGTTATGTCCAAAAAAACCAACAGCACCAAGTTTCCAGCCCATATTTGGTAACACTAAGTCTTGCCTCCCTTTTTGATCAAACCCAAGGCAAAACATTAGTGAATAAAAGGTAGATTTATTACAGTGAGAAACTGAGGCAAGATAATAACCAAGATTTTATTTTTAACACCTTCATCCTGTCTTGTACTGAGGAAATAAACCTAGGCTTGCTGCATCCAATTAAAATCCCTGCCCAGAGCAGTGAAAAGGGTCTGCAACAGAAAAAAGATAGATGTGCTGGAACCACCCAGCAAATTAAAGTTTAAGAAAAGCCATACAACATAGAATGACTGGAAGATGATACATACCTAACTCTTCTTAGGATGAAAAAAAAAAAAAAAAAAAGCCTACATTATTTCAGTTTCATGTTGTTGATTTATTTAGAGATCCAATATGTCCACAGCTCAAACTGTAGGTGATGCAGTATTGTAAAACCTATCTACTTATTTATTTGGAATCCCAGATAACAAAAATAATGGTGAAAATGTCTATCACCACAGAAGTCTATGTGAGTTTATGTGGTAACTTACGTTAATCAGTATTACAGTAACTCCTAGAAGGCTCAATCCTGGCAAGAGACTTTCATTTCTGGTTTCATATAAATACAGTATAAAAACAATCGCAGTATTAGAAATAAAAATGACCTGTTCCCAAAGGACTCTGAACTGAAACACAACATAAAAGGAAAGGAGAAAGATAAGACAGTTTAGACTGTATGATAAACTGCTTGGTCTCAGCATACTAGACATCTAATCACTGAAGAAATGTGCAGGCGCATGTTTAATGTCTTTGAACAAGGAGAATATTCATGAATGAGAATACTGCAGTAATGACAAGGATGTTTACACGGACATTGTCCCAAACACAGTGAGCACCAAGAAAGGTACAGATATGAAGTATGTGGCCAACAGCAGCAGTATCATAGGTCAATTAGAAGCAGACCTTGACTTCTCTGTACTGAATGAAACCCAACAAATTTAGGAGAAAATATAGAATAAGAGCACTAAAAGTAAAAAGTCCCAGTTTGTACTTGATGCTACAGAGAACTATCTAAGGGATGCCGGACCCCAGCAATGGAAGATTGTTTCATGAAAGCTAGAGAAGGCATGGGAGCCTCAATAAACCAAAAGGGATACAGATATAAAGCAGAAAAGTTGTACCAGCCTGGATGTACATGGAGGTTGAATCACACCACCATATAAAAACTATACAGAGAGAATCTGCAAGACCAGTGCCCAGATCAGAATTCATGTAAATAATTAAGGGCAATAAATGCCCTACATAGCAAAGTGCTACAAGCAGAAAATGTTTTAAGAGATTACTAGAAAACTTTAAACTGATGCATTACTGCTGGAGGCATTTACTTTCCAACACCAACTTCCGGAAAGGTCCAGTAGGACACTGTTCAGAAAACCAATCTGCTTATAACAAGGTCCATATAAACGGAGATTATCCGAAGAACAAGATCGATATGAGATGTTTTGCTATGATCTTTTAAGACAGTCAATTGACCACTTTAAAAACACAGTACACAAGAAATTCTTGAGGTCTTATAAAGATTAAATTTTTGGGAGAAATTTATAAAGGAGCTTGAGTTGTTCATACCTAGTGAGTCACAGAACTGGATTCAGTTTTTCAGAGACTGAAGAATAAAGAAAACTTCTTTTGAACAAGCAGATACTGGCAAAAGAACGATGCAACGTGTTACAGCTGCTGTAGTTCAAAAACATCAAGAATATCATGACTCTGTTGATAGTCAGAACAGCCCAGAATAAACACCACCTCAAGTATTGCCCTTTTGCCCATTATTCTTTAAGGGAAAACATGGAGAACCTAGGTAGACATCCCTGAAATCTACCATTACAGATTATATTCTAAAACTTGCTTTCCTGCCTTTTGGCACTGCAGTCCACGGACTTAATTTCCAAAAGACACTGAGTACCTACAGCCAGCCCTGACAAACGGGACATTTTATTTAAATACTATATTTAGAAAGCCCAGCTTGAAAACTCTGGCTGCTCTATTTCATTTAAAATGTTCACAACCCTCCCTAGAATTGGTTTGGGTTTATTTTGCTTTTTGTAACATTCATTTCTGACCACACAGAACCTTTTTGATGTTAATTTGAAATTATCTTGATATCTGATAAATTTTAAACATCCTATTAAGCTCCATTTTAAAGAGACTTCTCCCCTCATCATTTATCTGCTGGTTTATGTACCCCTGAATTTGTTTATCTGTGGTACATCTAATCTACATCTTTTCTCAGTTTCTTTTCTCCATATAAACAGTTCTGCATTTTAAAATTCCATTTCTAACAGAAAGTTTAAGGCATCCTGTTAAAGCTGGACACAACAGATTAAGACAGACCTGTATCTATATCTAGACAAGCAGACTGAATGCTAAAGTGAAAAATAAGAGGATATCATGGACACAAATTTAAAGTACCAGCCATTCAGACCAGAATTCTCTTGCTGCTAAATTTTAATGCTCCAATTTGTAAATATTCCCCAAACTACTTTATAATTAGAAATTCAAATACAAGCCTACCCAGCATAGATTACAACTTTCTCAGGGTTTATACTAGGATATTTCAGTTT
>NW_009618632.1:0-5144 GCF_000690535.1 Cariama cristata | reverse complement strand
CTAGCAAGTAATCTGAACTACTACATTCTGGAGTTTTATAATCTCAACATCTAAAGAATGAATAATAACATAACAGTTTGGTCAACATTTTCCTGAAAGAAATTCCTGCCACAGCAGGTGTAAGAAGTTACAGGAAAATAACTAGTTTACTCCCAGAAAGTCAGATGGGATTGCTTCACTACAAATGCTCTCTCCAACTATGGACATGTTTTATTTGTTTGCAAAGTACTGTGACCACTGCATACTCAGAAGTTTAATAGGGGAGTGTTAGAAAAATTATTGTTTCATCTTGGTAATGATGCTTGTTGGTTTTTTAAGTTTTTGGGTAGGTTTTTTTTTTTTGCTACATTTTTGGGGATGAGATCCATGAGATCTTGGATTACTAATACTACACGTTTCCTCTCTGTTTTGTAGTTCATCTGTTTTGTGACTGTTAGGTACAATAACAAGTAATAAAAAATTAGTGGAACCTATTTTTCCAGCTTTAGAAGTCCCAGTTGTTCATTGCAATGATTTAAGCCACAGATGCAGTGGTCATACAGGTGGGAGTTTTTCACAAAGGCTTTTCACATAACCACAACATCTGTGAAAACATCTCAGAACATTTCTCATAATCCAATTCCAGAAGAGAGGCATGAACTGATGGAAGGAAACTCTCTGTGAAAGATGTATCTGAATTGTATTTCCTACGCCAAGACACTTATTTTTGTCTTTGAGCCACACAACTGCAGACGTTAGCAAAACAGGCAAAGCAGTGCAAGCATACTGGAAGAACCTCACTCTGATCAAGGAACCTTGAGGCTAAACTTAGGGTATGATTCAAATGAGGCAGCACATAGGACAATCAAAAAGAAGAGAAAGGAAAAGCTACAAAAAAACCCAGGTAAATTACTTTATCATATCAACAGATGCAATCTTTGGTAGCTTTTAACAGACTTCCTGCTTCCTAATATTAAATTAGTTTTAAATTAAGTCAACATTATGAAAGAAAAACCACAATGTAAAGACTGATATTTATACTTGTTTTTTTAATGCATGTTCCACATGTTGTCAGTAACTGACACCAATATAGACATCTAACATACACAAATAAAGCTGCATGTAACAGTATCAACAGCAGCAGTGCTAGGTTGTTCTCCTGCCCACTAACGTATTTGGCTGCAACGGCATGCTCCACAGTAATCTCTTTGTATGCCAAGCTAAGATATGCCACAGTTCTCTAGGTAGCAGCAAGAGGTATCTCCCAGCGCTCTACATTGCCATGTAATTTTAAATAATTATGTCTCCAGTAAGTCACCATTTCTATCTCTCCACTTTGACTACGAGTATCCTCACACAAAGAACTTCAATCAGCCTGGATCTGGTATGATATCCCAAATAAATGAGTGTATTATAATAGTCCATTTCCAGGTCTACTTTTTACTTCACGTGACCTTTACTTTTTAATATTCCCTGCAACAGGTGTATTCTCTGCTAGTCAAGATCCTTCCCAGTTACATTATTTATAAACTTAGTCAACTTTCTTTAGAAAATATTCATGCTTTCCAGCTTGAGACTATACATCCAGCTCTTCAAACACATTCAATCACAAGTGAATCTAAATTGTTCTTTTCTGTTAAATCCAGATATTTGCACATAAAGAACCCAGACAAATGGTCTTAACTGGTACATGTTGCAATGGACTCTGGTAGGACTTTTCACATGACTGAGGACTATTTACATAAATAATGGATATATAAAGACATTGAGACTCATACATGAGTCTGGTTCCCACTGAAGTCAGAATTACAAACAAGTACTATACACATTCCCAGCAATTCATCTCTGTGCTGTACAAAATGGACACAAACAACAAAGCCTCACCTTAGTGTCTGCTGAGATATTAACTAACAAAGTCATCAGTTACAAAGTATTTTCTTAGAATTAACTTAAAAGGTAACATTTTTATGCACCTTTCCTGCTAGGCAACACAGACAAAAAGACTTTTGAAGAGTATTCTATCGTCTTTGAGATAATGTAGTCAAATGGCTACCAAGAAAACAATTGAGATGTTTACCTTTCCATCTTATCAATGAGACTTGATATCTGGGCTGCTGCTGCATTTATAAGAGCAGAGGCTTGAGAATCCCTTAACTGTATCTTACTTCTAAGATACTCTCTGTAAGCAAATCTTCTATTCAGATGATATTTCTTGCTAGCTTGCAAAAAATCCATTAGCTCTTCAATGTCTCCCTACAGGAAAGAATGCAAACAAATATATTTAACTAGATGCAATGTTAATTTCAGCTAATACCTGTGGGTATCAGACCAGATTTGTTCATTAACCAGGCAAAGTTAAAAAGCTCTTACCAGTGAAAAACAGTAAGCTTGTATCAACTTAACTCTAATGATTGTGTCAAATTATTACTGTTATTTCAACAAAAGAAAATAAGTAACAAGCTGAGCTTTTGGCCTGAATACAGAGGTATTGTGTGTACTGTCCTAAAGAGCTAGTGCACATCCCAAGAGCCCTGAGTTAACAGGTCATTTGATCAGGTATCCACAATTAAATACAATGCAACCCTGCCAGTATTAGTAGAACTGTTCCTGCTTAAGGCTATGCACAGGCTGAAAGGTCTTCTTGAACTGGGACCTGAAGACAGCATGTGTTCAGCAAGAGCAGTAAGGGGCTTCATTCTTCTTTCTTTTTTTTCCCCTTTCTTTTTCCTTTACAATGTATGGTATGATAAAATAAATAAAGGGTAACATTTTCAAAGTTGTCTAAATGGACTTCAAAGCCAAGGATAAGTCTTCCACATGTGTCCAGTACAGCATGGGGAAAGCCAAGCCCGCTGCACACAGGTTGGCTTAGAAGTTCCTCCTTCCAACAGTGGGGAACAGGAAGAATTTAGGTATCTACAAATGGGTCTGGTAGGATTAGAGGTAGGAGCACAATAGGTCTATAGCAGACATTGTGCTAGCATCGGATAGCCAAGACAAGGTCTGATACTTAGGTGACCCATGTCTGAGCAGCCAAAACTCTTGCTCCATCTTCTGCTGGCTGCTCAACTGTCTTTTGCACAAGTTCTTGCTGCATCTACCTCTGACAGTGGCCCATGTGTGGCTTTTGTGTATTGAGATTTGGCTGTGAATCTGGTTTTAGCAGTGGGCCTTACATGGTTTGACACCTACTTTCCAGATGTTGCTTTTTAACCTCCAGGCCCTCAACCTCTAGGGCTACAACAATCATACTCCTTCAAGAAGTAGCCAGAAGAACAATTCCCAGAAGTTTTGGAATCTAGAATACTAACTTTCAACACAAATGGAGTAAAAAAAAAAACAACAACCCTCGACAAAACAACTCAAGCTGTTATGTTGCAAGAGGCTTAAAATCTAACTGAAACACGTGATGATGTGCATAATGATGGCATTATACTTTTCTAAATTCTTCCTAAGAGAATTAGTTATAAAAGTGATAACATTTATCCTGAAACATATTCCCCGAAACATTTGTATTCTGTCATTTGGTTAGGAATGGAGTTATCCTATTACCTGTATTTTAGAGTAACCTTCCACTAGTGTTTTAGCTGCTTCCAACTTCAGTTCTCCCTTGAAAGCAGCATTTGTTATCTGTGTAAAAAAGATATTATGGAGCTCCTTTCTCCGGGTAACAGCCAGCTGCCTATAAGCCTTTGCAAAATATTCCTCCTGCGTTACCAGAAGGAATCTCTTCAGGCGGTCCTGCTCCAGTCTGTGAAGTCTATCCAGAAGACTTCTGTATTCTACAGCAGGCTGCAGAGAAGAGAAAAATAAATAAATCTGAAGTGATTTTTAGCATTCAACTTACTTTAAAGTATCAGTGCTACTAGCTCATACATATTTCACGCATACTCCGATTACCGTCATTTCAGGTTTGCATGAAGGTTAATACTAAATCGGTGTACGCTTTCCATGGCTTTCACCTGGAATGACAGGGGTTGTATAGCTGTCAATCTCTAATCCAGATACACTTCCAAGGCATAATGAAGACTTTTCAGAATTTAGAAGCATTATCTAAGATAAATTATACAAAACAGCACAAAATTCAACTCAGAGACTATATATATGAAATTAATTTATACAGATGAAATTTCTTAGGTTTTCATCAATCCTGAAATACTGTTAAAATTTAATAGACTCATATAAATCAGAACAATGAAATAACAATAAGTATACATTTTAAAAACAATATAAATTAAAAAAAAAATTTCTACTGCAAATCTCTACTGGTTTCTACAAATTAATCCAAGACCATAATTTTAGAGTTACAATAACAGAGTAGAATTAAATGGCAATTAATTTAAAAGCTTTGCAATAAATACTTTCTCATAGTACTTCAGAAAGACTTACATATTCATAGTTTTAATCTCAGATGGCATAAACTCATTATGGAATCAAAAAATACATGTCCCACAGAGCAAAGAATATTTCTTATACCAGCAGAGGTACCTAACAGTAGTTATGTTGGTCTTGTTCTAAATTTCATACTATTTATCTGGGGAGAACTGTCCTCTACACCTCACCCCTCATTCCCAAGAGACACAATGCAGGCAGCAAATAATTAATCAAAAAGGCAGGGAATATACATTCTGCGTTTTGGTTGAGAAGGGGAGGACATTACTGCTCCAGTTGTTTTTCACTGCCGTCTCTTGGACATCAGTACACCCGCTGTCGGGAGCACAAGTGTGGGCCAATCCTAGCACTCCAGTACATCCTTTTGGACCAGGTTCCACAGCAAGTACAAAAACAGGTCCTTTCACAGACAGGAAAGTGAACAGTAAGACATTAGTATATGATAAATGGTTCAGGATAAGTATTGGATTGGCCTTAATTCTTTGTTTGATTCCCACCATTCAGGATTTCCAACAGAAACCAGACTGAACCAATACCAATGTCTTTTGTGTAAAGAAAAGCCACTTTGCTGGGATCATAGCTAGTGTGAGTTCACATACTGAGTTTCAGTGAGGTCCCTCTCCCTGCAAAGGCAGGATTTATCTCAGCAAGGTCTAAGTGTGAGACATCTAGTCTAGGCTCCTTCTGTAATGAACAGAAGGGAAAAAACTTCTGCAGAGTACAATTCACCTAATCCTTAAAAAGATCACAGAATCATAGAATCATGATGGTTG
>NW_009618631.1:666-871 GCF_000690535.1 Cariama cristata | reverse complement strand
ACCCAGCACCAGGGCTGCGGTGCCGGCGAGCAGCCCATCTATCTGTGCGCCGTAGCGATGGGATCCCCTGGGATCGCGTCTGGGGTGCAGGGGTGATCCCACACCCCTTTCCCCATGGACAGCCGGTCCCTTTGCCATCCCGGCGGTGCTGGCAAGACCCTGAGAGTGACGGGGACAGTCGGCAGTGCGCCGTGGCTTTCCAACC
>NW_009618631.1:0-502 GCF_000690535.1 Cariama cristata | reverse complement strand
CGTCGTCCCTCTCTTCGTCCCCTGCCAGCGGCGCGGCAGCCACTGGGTGACGAAGGGCCAGGTGACGAGGAAGAGGAGGGTGTGTGGGGAGATGGTCAGGGGCCACAGGGATGTTGCCTGGTGAGGGGAGAGAGAGAGGTGGCGTGGCGAGGGGGACAAAGGTGTCACCGGTGTGACCAAAGATCCCCCCCCAGCCCTCTGCTGAAAGGCAGGTGGCAGCGGGCCACTGTCACAGCCTGGCAGTCCTTGTCACACCCGTCATCCTGTGGAGAGCTTGCATCAACACCTTCGTCCCTGGTGGCTGGACGCTGAGGATGCGTCCCCAGGGATGTCACCTGCTCCCCAGCTGAGGGACCCTTCCCCGACCTGCGCCCGCCCCCATGCTGAGTCTCCAGGTCCCCGTGGGCCAGCTGGGCCCCTTGGGGTGGGCAGCGTGGGGTGGCAGGGCCACCACGCAGCACTGCCACCACCTCCCAACTCACCTGCGGCTGGTAGCGGGCCG
>NW_009618630.1:0-252 GCF_000690535.1 Cariama cristata | reverse complement strand
GGGGGTGAGCGGGGCAGGCACCGGGGGGTCCCCGCAGCTCAGGGCCTCCTGCCACCTCCCCTGCCTCAGTTTCCCCACAGGGCTGCAGGAACCGTGTGTCCTGAGGGGGACAAGGTCCCCCCCCAGCCAGGGTGGGCAGCCCCCCACCCCACGTGTGTGTTCATGTGAGCACACGCGTGCTGGTCCCTCGGACACGCTCGTGTGCCCGTGCCCCAGGGCTGGGCCTGTGGGTGGCCTGCCCAACCCCGCGCT
>NW_009618629.1:353-886 GCF_000690535.1 Cariama cristata | reverse complement strand
ACCTTTGTGCCCCTATGGGTGCCTCCTGTGGGCACCTATGGATCCCCTGTGGGTCCCTATAGAACCCTGTGGGTGCTTATGGACCCCCTATGGGTGCCTATAGATCCACTATGGGTGCCTATGGGACTCCTGTGGGTGCCTATGGATCCCCCTATGGGTGCCTATAGAACTCCTATGGGTGCCTACGGAACCCTATGGGCACCTATAGACCCCCTGTCGGTGACTATACAAGTCCTACGGGCACCCATAGAACCCCTGGGGGCGCCTATGGATCCTGTATGGGTGCCTATAGACTTCCTATGGGTGCATATAGAGCTTCTATGGGTGCCTGTGGACCCCCTGTATGTACCTATAAACCCCTTTTGGGTGCCTATGGACGCTCTGTGGGTGCCTATGGAACCCTGTGGGCACCTATAGACCCCCTGTAGATGGCTATAGAGCTCCTACGGGTGCCTATAGCAGCTCTATGGGTGCCTACAGAACCCTATGGGCACCTATAGACCCCCTGCCGGTGACTGTAGAACTCCTGTGGG
>NW_009618629.1:0-259 GCF_000690535.1 Cariama cristata | reverse complement strand
CCTATGGAACGCCTATGGATGCCTATGGGACCCCTGTGGGCACCTATGGACCCCCTATGGGTGCCTATGGAACTCCTGTGGGCACCTAGAGATCCCCTATGGACACCTATGGAACTCCTATGGGTGCATATAGAACCCTGTGGGTGCCTATAGATCCCCTATGGGCAACTATGGACCCACTATGGGTATCTGTAGAACCCCCATGGGCACCTATGCAAACTCCATGGGTGCCTATAACACTGCTATGGGTGCCTATAGA
>NW_009618628.1:2814-3578 GCF_000690535.1 Cariama cristata | reverse complement strand
CTCGGCACAGCTATATTCCTGGTCAGCAGGCAATGGAAGCCTTTTGTGGGATTTTTTTCTCCCATCCACTCGGTGCCACCCTTCAAACACACATCCCTGTATCTATCTCGTGGCGATGCGCTCCCAGGGCTGGCTGCCTGGCGAGGAATGCACTCCCTTCTGTTTGTTTTAAAACTCATGCTGGGTAATTTCGTCTAATGCCCCTTAGATCTTCTGAGAAAATGGGAATAATTGTTCCCTAATCACCTTCTCCTTATTAAGTTGCAGCTGGGGTTGCTGCGTGCAAACGAGGTGAGGGGCGGTGGCTGGGTGCAGAGGGCAGGGTGCGTGGGTGCACCCGTGTGCAGGGCCGTGGTCTGACACACACCATGCATGTGCCGATCGGATGCGGACCCATCACCGGAGCATGTTTGGACTGCGTTTGGGAACAGGGAGTGAAAGTCAGGCTTGCTCCAGCACGATGGGGTCTCTGGGTGGGAAATTTCTCACAGAGAGAGGGCTGAGCTGGGAGGTTCTGAACATCCATGGTCATTGCTGCTTTTTCAGGCTTTCCTTTCATCTCTTTTCAGCAAGTCCTGCTATCCTGCTGCTCCCCATCTGTGAGGGAATGCCTCCCGGGGACACTGTGGGCACCGCAGCTTTGCCGTGCAGGCTGGAGGGCTGTTCTAAGGCAGAGCATCACTAACTCAGGTCAGTGCTGCAGACACGCTCTCCTGCGTACCCCACGGCCCCGCGCTTCACCTTGCAGTCCATCCCTGCCCACA
>NW_009618628.1:2521-2803 GCF_000690535.1 Cariama cristata | reverse complement strand
TCCGTGTTGCGGCCCTGTCCAGCTCCAGCCATCACCCCGAGGTGCCGGGGAGGTGTAGGTGGAGGGGACCGGGGCTGGGTGCATGTGTGCAGCGACATTGCAGTGCCCTGTCCAGCTCCAGCCATCACCCCGAGGTGCCGGGGAGGTGTAGGTGGAGGGGACCGGGGCTGGGTGCATGTGTGCAGCGACATTGCAGTGCCAGGAGATGCCCGTGTTTCTACGGACATGCGTGTCCCCCAGCCACAACATCGCCCCATACCCTGGGGGCAGCAGCAGCCCCGT
>NW_009618628.1:601-2399 GCF_000690535.1 Cariama cristata | reverse complement strand
CCGCCCCAGGCCATCTGCCGTCTACGACACCCAGGCAGCGACCTGGGGCTCCCCGGCCAGCTACCTGCACCGCTCCTGGCCAGGCCCCGAAATCCTCAGCCCCCAGCAGGGACCGCGGTGCTGTGCCTGCCTGCACCCGGGGAACGTGAGGCTCCGGGGAGAGCTCGGCTGGCAGCACCGGGGAGTAAGTGGGGGCTCATTAATTACAGCATGTGGGGAGAGAGGCGATTATATGGAGCATCCTCCCCCTGCCTGTGCCCCCCCGGCTCCCTGCTCCAGTTTCTCGTCCTTTTCTGAAATAAATTCCTTTCGGGCTGAAATTTGCCAGGCATGGCTTGGCTCCAAGGGGAATTCTTGGGGAAAGTTTAAGTAAAATTGGTTCAGCCATTTTTGAGTTATTCAAGTGTGAATAAGCAATTTCCCCATGTGCTCTGTTCAGAAATTTTGTGCTTGGGTAACTCGGACCTCTGGAATCGTAGAATAAATGAGGTTTCTGCATCTCAGTAAGCCGGCAGGCTCTGGCTGCAGGGGTTGGTACGGTGTCTCCGGCAGGGAGGATTTCCTGGGAGTAACTTCACGGGGAGACAGCAAATCTTCCCACTCCGAGTCTGGCCCTTGGTTAAGTTTCTCAGCGTCTTCCCCATCCCCCACCCCTCTCCTTTCCCGCTGACACAGCATCGTACCCATGTTAATGGTGCTGGCTTCAACGCTTACTTCTCCGTTGCTCATCTTCTTGAGTGACAGCATGTCCAAACTAAGAACTTCTGCTTCTTTGCTCAAACTTAGGTATTTTCCACCAGGGCCACCCCCTTTCTGCTGTTTTGCTCCTCAACCACTTCCTTTTACCTGGAGAGCACAACGCCCCACTTGTTGCTTCTCTTGTCCCTTGCAGAGATTTATCACAGTCATACGTCATGTCCCATCTTAAATTAGCACACCGGCTCTCTCGAGCACGGCTTTTCCCTTTGGGAACCATGCCCGGCAGTGCTGGGGCACTGTGGCAGCCCTCAGGGCACAGTGTCCTGGCGAGGCTCCCCACAGCTCCCAGGGGACTTTTTTTAAATTCATCTCCAAATTTTCGGTAGCCCAGGCAGAGCCCAGACCCTTCCTGATCTCTCTGGTCAGGGCTTGAGGAGCTGAATCCTTCTGGGACAAGGAAGGAAAATGCCCATCATCCAGGATGGTGGTGGGTTTGTGCAGCAGCAGAAGGATGCGATACAGACACGCTCTTCATCCATCCGCACAGCAGAGAAGCTGACCACGGCCAGCCCCAATAACCTCCCAAATTCCTGCTCCTGCCAGCAGCCGCGGGGAAGGTGGCTGGGAGCGTGGGCCCGTGGCCACCCCACTGTGCTGGCACGGGGCCGGCGCCGCGGCTACACGGAGAGGGAGTTTCTGGGGCAGGTTTCTGGGCCGGGGAGTGCTGTGGCAAGGTGTCGCTTGCAGATGGCTGGCGGCTGCAGTGGGGGCAGCCCAGATGGCTGTGCTGCAGGGGCAAGGCTGCCCGGGGCGATGCATCCAGCCGTGCACCCCACTACCCTGGACCTGCCGGACCTCCCAGCCACCCTGGGGACCAGGGGCATGAAAGTGACCTCAAATCAGGGACTTGGGGGATTTTGCTAAGCCCAAGCCCAGCCTCCCCAGGCATCCGAGGAGACTTGCAGTGCAGTGCAGAGGGCCAGGACAGGTCGCAGCCCCACAGCACGGCAGGGATGAGTCTGTCCTGAAGGCTGTGGCAGTGCCGGCTCTGGCCACATGGACAGTGTGTGTGTGCACACCATTCCGAGGGAGCAGGATC
>NW_009618628.1:0-560 GCF_000690535.1 Cariama cristata | reverse complement strand
GGGAAAGAAGAATTGAGCCAGCCGCAGGCCCAGAAGCCATGGCTGCAGGCACAGTAGCTGGCACCATCTCCCACGAAGAGTGTGGTGGGTAAGGCACCCTATGGGGGGGAAAAAGGGGATGCTGAGGGGACGGTCACTGCAGGGTGCTCTCTCTATGGTGCCACCCTGGCCAGGATCCCAACACTCAGCCCTGTCACCATGGTGGGAATCATGGTGTCGTGGGGATGGGATGGAGTAGAGTGGGATGTGATACGATGGGATGAGATGAGATGGGTGGGGTGGGGTGCGTGGGATGGGCTGGGACAGGATGGGGTGAGATGGGACGGCACAGTGTGGGATGCATGAGATGATGGGATGGAGTGGGACTGTAGATGATAGGACATTCATGGGTGGCACAGGTAAACCAGGCTGCCAATGCTGGGGCACAGAGGGGCCCACGGGCCTGTCAACACGCACACTAACAGGCTCAGGCACTCATCCGCACCCGGTGGGGGGCAGGGCAGGGCGGGCCTGGGGGTGCGGGGCAGGGCGGGAGCGCGGCCCCTTTAAGAGCCCAGTTC
>NW_009618627.1:0-232 GCF_000690535.1 Cariama cristata | reverse complement strand
AAAAATTACCTAAGAATGTGGAAGCCCCCACCCTCTGTACGCACGTATACCATTTTCCTCCGAGTTCCCAACAGCATCTTTGTTAATAGCTGAGTACTTTCACTTAAGGGCGCTAAATTGAGATTCCTTTTTAATGGCTAAACTGTAGCGCTTTATAAACCATGTTCTCTGTGTGCTTTAATCCACTGGGATAGCGAAGAGGAAAAAGGCTTGAGCTCTTTTCACGGGAAAA
>NW_009618626.1:20606-28430 GCF_000690535.1 Cariama cristata | reverse complement strand
AAAAAAAAAAAAAAAGAACATTTTTATTACTAATGCTGAGCAATTTCGAAATGGGAAATTTCCCCTCCTGCCCTGCTGGCAAATCATTGCCCTGGCCGCTCGCTGGTGGTGTGCGAGAGGATATGACTCACCTCAGCTAATCCCTGCCTCCTGACTCCCGTGTTCCTTTCAGACCTTCTCCCCAGCCTTGCAGGGATGCAGACTTCTGGCGCGGCTGCCTTTCTTGCACAGAAGTAATCGGGCAGGGGATGAAACTTGAGGCAACCTCAAATGCTTTTGGTGACTTCTTGTTTCCTAGGGGTTGCCCAGCGATTGCATTTCACCTGCTTTTATAGTCTTCACCGAGAGGCTGAACGCCAGCAAAAAGGGGACTCTGAAAGTCCACCTCAGCCAGGATTAATATCTTCATGCCACATCTAGATGCTGGAAATATTAGAAGGGGACAAACTGCAAAAGAAATGGGTCAGATTTGCTTTCCTTTATCATCAGGGCCAAGTCTCACTGCCTTCTGTCTTTAGGGAGGTGTTGCTTAATATTTCTTTTATGGATGAGACAACCTTCTCCATGGAGAGGAGGCAGGTCCCAGCCCCTTCAAGGTGCTAGGTGGCTTTGGGAGCCGCAAGGGAACATGAGAACGTCCCAGGGCAGAGAAAAAAGGTTTTGATTTACATCCAGGCCCAAGCTTGGTTCACTTCTGGCAACTTCTGTTCTCTTAGTCCTGTCTGAAGGGAAATTAAAGAGGTTAGCTCCTCTGCACCTTAATTTCCCTGGATGTAAAATAAGTCAGTAATCACCTTCCATGGATGTTGGTCCATTTTTGAGAGGACTTTGAGATGCTCTGGATAGAGAGTGATAAAATGAATGCTAAGTGTTCTGTCAAAAGAGGATCAGAGATTTTACGCTCCTGGTTGCAGAGGAGCAGGCAGGTTGCGATATTGCAGCCTTTCCACCGTGCACATGCACTTTCCAAACAGTTTTGTTGCAATTAATTGCAGTGTAATTAAAGCAGAACGACAGTGCTAACTAAGAGCAAAATCTTGTGAAACAAATAGTGTTTAGGCTGATTTTGTAATTGCTCCAGGTTCCCCAGATACAAATTACACTGTCAGGGCTCCTGATTGATGGCAGAGCGATATACGCACAGATAACTCACGGCAAGAACTACCTGCATGGATTGGAGGGGCGGAGGTCCATGCCCAGTCGGTTCTCCTTGTGGGTGACCCATGAAGTGTGTGGTTCTCCTTGAAGTGTGTGGTTCTCCTTGAAGTGTGTGATTCTCCGTGAAGTGTGTGGGTCTCCTTGAGGTGTGGGTTCTCCTTGAGGTGTGGGTTCTCCTTGAAGCGTGGGTTCTCCTTGAGGTATGGGTTCTTCTTGAGGTGTGGGTTCTCCTTGAGGTGAGGTGTGGATTCTCCTTGAGGTATGAGTTCTCCTTGAAGTGTAGGTTCTCCTTGAGTTGTGGGTTCTCCTCGAAGCATGGATTCTCCTTGAAGTGTAGGTTCTCCTTGAAGTGTCCCATGGCCAGTAGGACACGGGTGGCACCAGCTGTCCCCCTCTGCCCCATCCCCAAGGCTTCTCATGAGGTTTCCTCACCAGGGAGGTGGCAGTGCTACCCTATGTACAACTCTATCCTGGGCAGAGGGACACAGCCGGCAACAAGCCACCAACAGGGACATGGTGGGCCAAAGGATCTCATTCATCCATGGTGGTCCAGCTTCTGGGACATCATGGCTGATGGAGCAATTTAGCCCTTGGGTCTCAACTTTTTCATGCTTGCAGGAAGTCCCCATATGGGTGAGCAGGCAAGGCTTGGCTTTGCTAAATCGTGGGCAGATCGTGCTGCCGGATCCTTCTCGGGCTGTCTGGTGGGGCCGTGATAAATCGCGCCGGAGCATGGTGACTCAACTGGGGAAGGTGACCTGCAAAGGGAATACAAAGAGGTTGTGCCCTTATCTGCTTCTCCGAGGGGGACAGGGTGTTTTGTTGTATAGATTTGTTTCCTCCGCTCCTGTTTCCAGCCGTACTGGGAATATCGCGCTTTGTTTTTGTGCAGGAAGTCCCTTTCCAGATTAGAGAACCGGAGTGGGTGTTTTCTCACCTTTAATTAAATGGAGTGAAGCTGTGACTTTTTAGCAAACAAATCCTGCCTTGCAAGCGTTTGGAGGTCATTTGAGTTAATGCATTTCAAGAAATGCAAACAAAACCCCCCAAAGTATTCAGACATCGCTGCCTGGAGTTTAAAAATAAGTGAGGTACGCTTCTGAAAAAGTCATGAGAGCAAGTGGAAAACAAGGAGATGAGCTAAAAGCTTCAATTCTTACAGTTAAACCCTTCTGTGTTCGTTTTTTACCACTGAACGCTGGGGTTTGGGCTGGGAGTCGCTGTCCTGGTGTCCCAGTGCCGCTGTGAACCTGCTCGGTCCCACCAAGGATGGGATCACACCCATGGGATTCAGCCATGGAGGGATAATCTCTTCTCCGGGCCCACCGCAAAATCTCGTGGTGCTCATCAACCTCCTTTGCTGTGGGTCACGAGTGGCTTTCCAGCGTACCTGGAAAACCGTGGGGCTTCTCACCACCATCCCGGCTGCGGCTTAGGGTTGAGCATCTTTCCTCAGCAGGTTTTTGACATCGGGCATGACCAGTGCATCCCCAACTCCCAGCCCAGTACATCCCACCAGCAACTGGGCTCCTGCTCCGAATACTAAATCCTGAGACAGAGAGAAGGAGCCCGTACGCTGATTAATTTGAGCCCGCGCTGCTCTTATCCTGGTTTCAAAGTAATTGTCTCTCATGTCCACAATTTTCTCTCCTTACATTTCACTGCATATTTATTAGGTTTTTGTGAGGCTATCTGCAGCCACATTAAACCAATTTACTCCTTGAAATGTCTGACCTTTGATCTGCCAGCCACTGCCTTTCGGAGCCAGAAAAAGAGCCTTTAATAACGTGTCACATGAAAGGCTCGCTGCAGAGCCTGTCACTTGCACACCCGAACTCCAGTTCATAAAGAATCGGATGAATCAATTATTGCCTAATAATTGCTACCTATATTTTTGTGCTAAACAAGGGGAATATTTTTTCCCCTCTTTTCCCGGTCGCTTTATAATCTCCCACTAGAGAAGGCTGATAAGGCAAATACATGTACACAGCTATAACTAATATTTCTCAAGCAACATCTTCAACCTTTGTAGCCAGTTCTGATCCTAGAAGACGCGGGGTTTTTTTTTTGCAGAGGCGTTAGACTATCTGGGTGCATCTCATTTTAGGAGTCTCCGTAGCATCCCTGTGTGCTGTGCTGTGTCTCCTGAGCCCCTAGAGCTGCCCTCTGCAGCAGGCACAGGAGAGGAGAGAAGGGTTAATAGCTTGCAAAGTGCTTTACTGGGGATGTTTCGGCTGTTTTCCAGGCAAGAGCAGTGAGGCAGGGGGGTGTCATGACTTGTCCATCACAGGAAGGTTGGAAGCAGCCACCCCAAGGACCACGCTCCTCACTATCACCTCCCAGCACCTTGGGTACCTCCCGGTACCTTGTGCATCAGGGCTGGATGTTCCTGTATCATCGCTGGAGGACGGGCATCCCACTCCAGGGGTGATGCCTCATCTCCTAACCCACAGAAAGGAGAAAGTGGGGAAAGGACCCCTTCCAGTAGGCTGTTGGCACTACTGGCACAGCCATGCCACAAGACTGGGCAGCTCACATCACAATCGTGGCTGCACACAGCCACGTTAGGTACCTTTTATTTTCCATTCTTATCATGTATTTGAAGTCACCAATATCTTTTCTTTTACTGTGATGAAGCCATTGAGCTCTCAGGGCTTTGCCGAGAAAAAATAGAGGCAGATGTGGCCAAGCTGCTGTTGAAATAAGGACGTGGGGATGGAGCTGGTGGGATGCAGCGTAGCTCCCTTCGGGTCTCTGCAGCCTCTGGGTACCAGATGCCACTGCCTTGAACCCCAAGCAGTCATCTGTAGCATCTCACACTGAGTCTGAGACCCTCTTTTGTCAGGCTGCTGGCTCTCTGCACCTGGTTTGGACTGCTTTTAGGGATGATGGAGAACATTGTTCAGGTCCTCATGGAAACCAGAGCATCCACGAGGCCCCAGGGGTACAAGATGGCACAAGGAGCACTTTGCTCAGGCAGCGGGGCTTTGCTCATGCTTTGGGGAGAGGTCTCCTTAGCCCTCCCAGTTCTCCCCTGGTAGGGCTCTCAATCCTGCTTCTGCTGAAATCAGCAGCGGAGCTGGGTTTCACGGGGCTGAAATGGGCCCATGAAGTTTAATCACCGCAATTACAGTTTCTGTCACCTCCAAGGTTCTCCGATGCATCACTCTGAAACAACGTCTTGCCCAGGAGCTCCGTTTTGGTCCCAGTGACATCTCACCAGGGCAGGAGCAGGCAGCCGTCTGGAGGGGAGCACGCCTGGGTACAGATCCATCCTGGAGGTGGCCTTGGCAACACACTTCAACATTTATGTATTATTTATTTTCCCCGATGCTTTTCATCTCTTACGTAGTTGCTTAACAGCACCAGGCTTTCACAAAGTGATGGAGAAGGGCTGAAAAATGCAGGAGGCAACCCAGGTCTCCTCTCTCTGCTTTAATCTTCCCGAGATGACTTCTCGCTTACCATATGGGGAGGGACGTGCTCCTGACATCCCCAGCCCTCAAAACACCGCAACGTCAAGCAGAAGCAAAGTCTTGAGTTTCAGGGGAAGGAGAAACCATCTGCATCTCTGTCTAGCACATCTGTGCGGATTTGGCTCTGCGAGGACTTGGTTGCAAGCCTGTAGGATTCATCTTCAGAAAGGCTGGTCTTAATTGCCGTTGAAATGGGAAGCGTTAAAAGCTGAGTAAAGAAGAGGTGGAGAAAAACGGGGAAGCTTGGAAATACTATGGGCTGATAATTCTTTCCGTCACTCTTGAATGTATTAACAACGTTGATGGTTAAAATCGTTACTGCCAGGAGACCATCTGCTAGGCTTTGCCTACCATGAATTGGGAGGGGAGGTGGTAGTGAACATCGCTGAGGAAGTTTCAAACCAAATCCTAAATTTGAGACAAGATTCAGATGGTCCTGAAGACCTTCGTAAACCTGCATTTCTTATTCACATTAAAAAATAGATGTACCAAACCAGTATTGTCAACTGCATTTCGGATGGAGGCACCTAATCTACCTTCCAGCTTTAATACTGGCTCACACCTTGGGCCTTCATCTCTGCTTACCCAATGAAAAAAGTCATCATCAGGGGCACATTTTATCCGGGACTGTTTCCAAGTTGAGCTTCAGAGGGAAAATTGGCCTGGAATAAGAGAGGGATGGGGAGACGGACCTGTGTTAGTCCTGACCATAGAAAGCCACGCTACCGACCCTGCCTGGAGGTCCTGTCTTGGAAGACCCTGCGGAGACTTTCACCTTGCCCTTGGGTTTCTCAGAAATCAGCCCTTTGCTTTCATACCTTCCAGCAAGGAGAACCCTGGCATCGTAGGTTGATTCTCCTTAAAATGATGCTGTCACTTTTACCTTCATCTTTTACATTCAACATCCCACAAAACCTGGGCAGAAGCATCTCAGCTGAGATGCTCCACATTATTTTCCAACCCTAAATCCATGGATGCTCAGCTTGTGGCCCCCGCCATACCCCATCCATGTAGGCGAGGGGAAATTCAAACCTTTTTGACCTTCAGTTTTCCTCTTTGGGAGATGAAATTAATACTCCCTGCCGTACCTTGTAGGGATGCTGCTAGACTGAATTAGTTAATAGACCAAATATTGCTCGGGCAATCGTCATCTCGCCAAGTCTAACGTTTGCCTTTCCGATGACCGCAGGGGACTTTGGGTCGGGACGGCTGGGATTGTACCACAGCTTGGGTGGGAGCATCCCCTGGACCCCACCAAGATCCAGCCCTTGGGTGGCAAAGGGCTGAGGCTATTGCAAAGATGCCGCAGATGCCTCCCTGCAACCCTGCACCGTATAATTTCCAGGCTGGCCGTGCTGTTTCTGCAAAGGTAGATTTGGTTTCTATTAATAAGGGGATAATAGCATGGGAAACGTAGCTACAGGATGGCCCATACCCAATTACTGCGGTCGCTGGGCTACGGCAGCTGCTTCCCTGCAATTATCCCGCCGCACGCCGGTGCAGCACAGCCCTCTGCATTTTATTCTTAGTAACAGAGCCCCAGGCAAGGTCTAGGGGGGGTCCCTGCAGCCAAAAATCCCTGGTTGGGGGGATGCAGGAGCTGAGATGGGGATGGCAGAGCCACCTCGGTGTCACCCACCGGTGAAGGAGTCGGTGGGGACAACATCAGAGCGATGTCCCCCCTCCAGCTCCAGTGGATGTGGCCACAAGACTGGCAGCAAGGCAGTGTCCTGTTTTGTCCTTGTCCCAAGCCAAGTGATGCAGGGGGATCCTGGTGACCCCCATGGGACACATCGGCCACTGTGAGGTCCATAGCAATCGGCCTCGTTTTTTGAGGGGCACAAAATTCCCGATCCAGTCAAGACATGGTTTGGTGGTGGACTTGGCAGCGTTAGGTTTATGGTTGGACTCAATAATCTTAAGGGTCTTTTCCGACCTAAACAATTCTATGATTTAAGACTGGGCGTGATGTTTGATCTTGCTCCCAGTATCAACTGGGTTGTATGGAAACTCTACTGGTTTGCACCCACTGGAAATTGGCCTATCCAGCTTAGCAAACCAGCGTGGGAAACATGAAGGCAGGAGGGGCAGGGGGTGGTCTGAAGATTGAGATTTGGGGAACCCAGGGTGAATTTCTTTTCCAGCACATTCCCTATGGATCTGTAGGAAGCCACTTTGCTTCTTTATCCCTCAACTGGGTATCCGTAAACACGGATAATAGCCTGACAGAGGGATGCAGCGAGAAGAAATACATGACAGCCAGGGAGATGCTCAAAGGCAAGCTACCCAAATCACTCTGAAAACACGGAAGACCCTTCCTAAACCTGTGTTGGCTGTGGAGAAAGCGGTGAATGGAAAAAAATATGTCAAGGATAAAAAGTGATGCTTAAAGGGCAGGAATAAAGCCTTTCTCGGGAGAAAAGCCCAGCTCTAGTCTGTGCTGTTTCAAATTAAGTTTTCAGTTTCCTAAAGGCAGCAGACAATGCTTCACTCAATTCTCTCCCCACTGTCATTAAAACTCGAGTGTGTTGTCTGGATATAGTATTTTGCCCTACCTTAAGAGCTCTAATCTTTTTAGAACCATTTCTTGCCGCTATCTGCAGACACTCGAAAGCCTTCTCGACCGCAGAGTGAAATACAATCCCTGTCTTGGGCACCTTTACCTCCCCTTTGTCTTCTGCAAAGACAGAGGGAAAATAACCACTTAACAAATCTGCCAGGTCTGAATTTTCTCTCCCCCCTTCCGTCTCCCCTTTCGCAGCTATCATTTGTCGTGGGTTGCTTTCTCCCGGTGCCACCTGCCTGTTGCGAGGAGCCATTTATTGTTTGCCGAACAATTCCCTGCAATTTGCTCTTCGCTATTTCTTTCGGGCTCCTTTAATCCTTTTTTTTTTCACTTGCTGCTGCTTATTTTTAGCTCGCGCACCGTTCGCGTTTCTTCCCCCAAAACTGTTTATGTTTTGAAAAAACCCTACTTTGCTGCCGATGGTACCTTTTTTTGAGCATCTCTGCTTGCCTGCAATCGTTCCTGCCCTCTCCTTTCCCCAGCACCCTACCAGGTTGGATGTTGGACGCAACAAGCTGTCATTCCCAACTTCTCGGACTATCCTTGTTTTTTCCTTGGGAACTCTCCTCCAGCCCTCCCTGGAAAAGCCACTTTTCCTTCATGCCCAAATCATTTTGCTTTTGT
>NW_009618626.1:0-20580 GCF_000690535.1 Cariama cristata | reverse complement strand
GGCAATGCCGAGCTCCCGGCGATGCCAGCAGCCCAAATCCTGCCATCCCAGCTCCTTTGGGTGATTTACGCTGTCCCGGTGCAAACCGACATCCTCTGGCTTTGCCGGGTGCCAAAACGCTGCCGGCAATGGGCTGAGCCAGCCGACTGCCGGGCTGGTGCCACCGACCACGATGTGTGGGCATGAGGTTCAGCGTGTGGCAACCACTTGGCATGGGAAGCCCATCTGGTGGCCCCGATCTGGAACCCCTCTGAGCTTTAAGCTGGCTCTAGTCTTAGGATAAAGCTGAGCTTAAGGCAGGAGCTAGCTCAGGCTGATAGTCCAGATAAAGCAGTAAGTTGGGATTTGGAAGAGCCAACTCCAAATTTTGGCACTACCATGGGCTTCCTCCAGGACCTTCGGCAAATCATCAAGTTTCTCTGTTCATCATCAGTACAAACCAGGTGATCTCTTTTTCTCCCACTGTTTAGTTGGAGCACAAGCATTTAGGGACAGATTGCTCCTTCTTTGGTCTTGTTTCTCCAGTGCCTATAAGGGGATGAGCATCCCACTGGTAGCTATAAGACACTGGTGTAGTATAAATGGTCACTGCAATTAGTAATAGTAATAATAATAATAATAATGATAATAATAATAATAAACACTGCGCCTTGCACAGTAGAAGCTTCGTCTGATCTGGAGATGCTCCGAGCTATCGTCAGCAAGCAATAGTAGTGGAGATTTTCATTTCCTCGCCTGTTCGTACGCTGCTAGGGCTGTGCTTCACTCCTGTTACTCCGATCTACAGCTGGAGAATTAAAATCCATCCCTTTTCCTGCCCACAACCAGGATTCAGAAATTCAAGCAGGACTTTCTTATCCATACAAACATCTCCCCATCTGCCCCACTTGACTGCCCTGAAGGCAAATAGCAACGTCCAGCGTAACCCCCTTGTTCTTGAGCTATCCAAACTGTCCCCGCTGTGTTGGCCAGGAAGATATATTTAATTTCTCCCTGGTTCTCCTGTCTCCTCCCTCGTTAATATTGCAACAAGCATTCCTCCTTGGGAGAACCGCCTGTCCCTCGGGAAAGCTTTGAGCTTTTAGGCAGGTATATGGCAATTCTATGAGCTCCGTCCTTCACGCAGACACAAAACCGGTAGCATCAGCTCTACCTTTTTCCTGAGATCATCCAGAAGGTCGATTTATCATAATCTTCATCTGTTGTTTTGTTTTTTGTTTTTTAATAAACAGGTGAATCTCTGTTGGAAAAGCAACTTCGATTTCCTGACCTCAGAAATGATTAGGAATAGGTCTGGAGACACTCTCAATTTAGGGTTTTTTTGGTTTTTCCTCTTAAGATACGTTAGCAGCTGGAGGTGCAACCCTGGAGCTGCATCTTTTAATTGCTGTTTTCATGAACATCACGGCGACTGCACTGAGTTTACAAAAAAAAAAAGTAGGATCTCTGTTAATAACCAACTGGTCTGGCTGCCGGTATCTCGGACTGGCAAAAAAAGAGTAATTTCTACTATCTCCTAATAACAAACTGTTTTTCTCTGTTGTCTTTCAACATCAGATGAGTTCTTGCTCTCATTTCCCTTAAATAAGTGCTCTTTTGTTTCAATTGTTACTCAATAGTAAAATCTTTTCCCGGCGACTTTACCAGAAGTAGATTTAGGGCTATGAAAATAAACTTGGGCGTGATGAGATCTTGTCATTTTATTATCTACAAAACACCTCGCATGACTTTGCAGTTATCAAAATGTAATTATACATGTAAATTTTTCCATCATCTCTGTTGTGGTTTTTTTTTTTTCTTAAGAGGGAAATGATGAGAACTCCGAGATCCATGCTTACTATAACTCAAAATATAACTGCTATTGACTTTACTTTGGCTTCTTGCAGAAAAAGGGCAGAAAATAATCACCGTGTGCTGCGATGGTACAGATCTGCCCAGAGTGATGTTCATGTTAAGACACATCTTCGGGGGTTTTCTCATGCACACGGAAAATGTCGACGTTTCCTGGTTTGAGATATGGTATTTACTGATTCTTACGCGGGGCTGGATGTTAATTGTCGTCGGAGGCCCAGGGTGTGGGCGAATCATTGTATAATGCCCACACCCTTCGGGTGGCTTAGGGTGCGGCGTTGTCTTTGCCTCACCGTGCAGTTTTAAGATGTATTATTACCCAAAAGTAACACACCCTTCCGTGCTTCGTTGTTTTTTTATTAGGGATCGCTCTGAACCAGCGCTCCAAGCACCTGGCAAAGCCGCCGTTGGATGTGGAACTCGTAACTTAGGCTTGCCTGGACTTCCCGCTGGGATTCCCTGCGGAGGAGCTCTCACCGTTAATGCTTTGCGGTGGGAGCGGGTCAATTGGAGCATCTCGATGGGTGCGCTGGCATGTAGCCAAAGGGATCCAGCAGGGTTGGAGACCACCAGGGACTTAGGCTGATCTTACCTAGGCTGAGCTCCTTAGATGGAGCTTACCTAGATGGAGCTTTCCATGATGAGTTGCGGTAGGAGATGGAAAGGTGGGAAAGGCAAGTATTTCTGTTGGGACTGGATGGGGCAGGAGAGAATTACCCCTTTGCTGAGGACTTCTAGCCTGATCCCTGTTTTAGGGACTTTGGTTGGACTTACTCCATGCAAGGGCTTTGGAATTTATGTGCTGTCCTGCCTCAGTTTCCCACCTCTCTGTCAGATGAGGATCATGATTACTACCCAACCTCTTCTTCCACTTGGTGCAGGCTCCTGATGGTGGCCAATATAACCAATTCTTTCTCCAAACGAAGCCTTTTCTTGCAAACTGTTTAGGAAAGAGATGTCCCATTGAAGAGTCCACTTCCTACATCCCATATGGCCTTTTGCATAAGCACATCAGATGTCACATCTTCTCCACCCTGGCATGGCCACCATAGTGACTCTTCCAGCATTACCACCCAGCTTGCCCTGAGGAGCACCCGTGGTGTCAGTGGTGACCCCCTCATCCATGGTGACCCCTTTTGCTCACCTCTAGGTCACCATCTTCTTCTCCAACCAGCCGGTTCTTCTTCTGTGAAGGGTTTTACTACTTTTTCTTGCCTGAAGTGGGGGGCTGTATTTAAATGAAACACATCCAAGGCAAACTCGCAGAGAAGTCTCACCTTTCCCCGTGCCACATGATTGGATAGGGAGGCAAAGATGCAACCCCCTTATTAGAGTAATATGATTTTCCATCTCAAATAGGAACCAGAGATGTTTTAATGATTGGGCTCATTAGATGGACTTTCCACTTAAAGTGTCTGTCTGGCAATTAAGGCTGGGAAAAGCATGACTGATGACCACACCTTCTGTGACTTAATGGGGAGTCTGAAGGCTGATCTTATTATCACACTGATACAGTCTGTGATAAAAAAGAATTTAAGATACTCTCCAGAGATTTATTTGCCCATTAGGAAGCTGCCAGGAGAAGGTTAAGGGAACTCGTAAGGTCAAAGCTGAACAGAGAAAAGTACTAAACGCTTGGGATCCGGATGGGTAGAAACCGGAGGACACGGTTTCTGCTCTTTGCTCCGCTACTGACCTGTTACATGGCCTTCACCAAGTCACTTTGTTTCTGTTTTGTTGTTTTTTTTTTTTTTCCTATGTGGCTGGTCATCACCTTGTTGGGCATCGTGGTAGCCCTGCAGATGCTTGATGTAACAGCACCATGGTTTTGCCTCGGTGGGACAAGTCCCTCCTGCCGTCCGGTGCTGGAGAGGCACGTGGAAAAAATTGGGTTGAGTGGAAGGAAGCATCTACAGTCGAGAAGAAAACAATGGTGTTTAGGGCAGGGAGATGAAAAAGGGTACGGCAAAATTTCCGTTCTCCTCCAAGAGCGTCCTCATGGGTCCTCAGTGATTCCCTAACCCATTCCGTCCGCTTTAAAATGTGACCTGCTGTAATATTTTACTTAAGCCTGGCGTTTAATGGACTGGAACTTATTGTAGAGCTCACTGTGCTGGCTTCAAACCTCCTGTTGGGTACCATTTTACTGACGTTAGCTTGCCATAGCTTGTCAGTGATTTTAACTGTCCTGATGGGTTGAACGCCCCAGGATACAGGAGTTGGCTCTTTCAGCTTTGTACTTCGCTTTAGCTTCCTTAAGTACAGTTGGGAGAGATAATTCAGCTAAATATGGTTTAATACAAAGTGAAGTTTTTGATGACAGAAAAAACTACTGTGCGTGTGGGTCAGTTTTGTCAGATGAAGGGAGGAATTGTGAAAACCGGAGGCGTTTCATTTCAGCATCTTCAAAGCAAAAGTCTTGACTTTCATAGGCAGCGTGATTTGTTTGCCTCAACATTTCCTGTGTTTTTAATTAAACAGATGCCCAGAATTTAGGGAAAACATTTTGTTTCAGGCTCAATAAGTAATTTTTTAACATTTTCACTTCCAGAAAGGAGAAGTCCTGCTCACTCCCACCCTCCCACTCCTGAAAAGCCTCCTCTCCTTTGCTCCGCATCCTTCGCACGGAGGCAGTGCCGACTCCAGCCCCATCTGGCCCATTAGGAAAGCAAAGAGTCCCAAGACTTCTCTTATCATCCCTCCACTTCGTCTTCCCTTTGTGCCAAATCGAGTGTTGGGAGGCGAAAAAAAACCCACATATATTACTTAGATTTGTGTGAAAACTAAATAATTGAATATGAAGACGTTGACTTTATGTCTTTTAAGGACTCCTTTTGAAGTTGACTCTTTTGACCTTCGAGGCCCCGCATAATTTTTCGTTCTCCTCTCTCCTCCTCTTCGTTGGTCCTTGCACTCCTGTAATCTTCTCTCGTCCCTGCTTCCTTCATCTCCTCCCACCCTACTCCGTGACTCCACTTATCTGTGCCCCATGTTTGAAGCCCTCGGTGGCTCATGCAGCCAGCAGCCTCCTCTTCCCCCTGCAAGCCTTCCTCCCAGCTCCTCTCTGCTAGGAGCCTTTCCTACCCACCCTGTTTTCTCCAGCTGGAGTTTTACCTGGGCTCTTTCTAACCCCTGAATTGGGTTTTTTTCCTCCCTTCCATTGGGAAATGTTAAATTAAGGGACCTGCCTTAATCTTCTGGCTGGCCAAGTGCAATACATCCACCCACAACTTTCAGCAGGGGATGGGCTCTCTTCCCTCTCTCCGGACAGAAGCAGGACTCCACCCTCCTGTGCTAATAGTGTAATAACTGTGTGAGCTTCCTGAGCTAAAGCCACATCACGTCCAACCCCACTGTCTTCTCTGTTGACCTCACGGTCTCCCCACGGGTGGTCGTTGGGGATGTACGTTCCTACACCGTCCAGCACGCAGTGGGGTCCCAGCTTCTCAGCAGCAGGCTCTAGCGATGCTCGGAAGTCAGAGTTTGGAATAATTCAATAAAAGAGGTTTCAGCCAGTGAAAAAGATCATTGAGGGACTATATGAAAAATTGCTACAGAATTTCAATTTTGCCAATTCAGGGAATGGTTTTCTCTGTTTAGCAGGAGTCGTAGCTTCGCTGGGGTGAATGGGAGGACTCAATGAATTACAGAATCCTCGAATAGTTTGGGTTGGAAGAGATCTTTAAAGACCATCTAGTCCAACCCCCCTGCCATCAGCAGGGACATCTTCAACTCCATCAGGTTGCTAACAGCCCCATCCAACCTGACCTGGGATGTTGCCAGGGATGGGGCATCTACCACCGCTCTGGGCAACCTCTGCCAGTGCCTCACCACCCTCATCGTAAAACATTTCTCCCTTCTTTCTAACTTCAATGGGGCAAGCAGTCTTCTTTTTAAAGAGTAAATTTAGCTCTGAATAAAGGATGTGTACACATGCACATACATGTTTCATGGAGATATTTAGGCCTGAGAGTGCTGGTATTGGAAGAGAAGCAAAACTCTCACTCTGCATTTATCTGGGCAAGGTTTTCTTGCTTATTCCCTGGGAACCAGGAATATAGATTTGCTCCTGGTGCAGGTAAATAGTGACTTAAGGAGGACTTGAATTCCTCCTGCAGCAAACGTGTGAGCTGAGAAAGGGCAACAGAGGTTAGTTTTATGAAGAACTGCTCTCCTTTCTTGCCAGGGTACAGAGTTCATTTTTCCACTGACACGTCTCTGACAAACACCCAACGAGAGCGTGGCATGGGGAGCCAAGCGATTGTGTTGTCATGGCAAAGACTAGTGAAAGAAGAGAAAGATTTATATCGTGGCTGCTCAGAGGGTTGGAGAAAAATGGCCCAAAGCCAGAAGTCATGCAGGCATGGCTGATACGGTCTTCGTTTTTTGCCAAGTGAGGGCTGGTTGGTGGCTTATGTGAAATGGGCTGCATAGTCTGGGTCCAAGTCTTGGTGGGCATGATTCCACATCACAGAAACCAGCCGTACAGTTGACACTTTTGCTGACAGTCTTAGCAGAAAGATGAGTTGCTGAATTGGCCCTGAAGATGAAAAAAAAAGAACTAAACCTAAAGAAATTGGCAGCTAGAGAAGCGCTGTCTTCTACCAGGGAAGCAAGAAGAGCAGATGACCCCAGAAAGCCCGGCACACACAGATGACCATGGTGACATGTTTAATTTACCCCAAAGCAATGAGAGGGGGGCCTTTAGATTGCTCTCTGGAGATGTGGCCTCAGGCGCAGGTCCCCTGCGTGCCTGCGGTTGTATTATTTCATCTCCTTTGTGCCTTGGCTCCGTATCTGCAAAACTGGAGCATGGAGTTAGGGAACGGTTTTGGTGGCAGGGACCTTTGGAGGCTCGTGATTCAACTTCCCACTCTAGGTCAGGTTCATGCCTTTGTGGGGTTGTGTTCTGAGTATCTCCAAGGATACAAATCCCAACATCTCTCTGGCTTCATGGTTCAAGGCTTGACCAACCTCTTACTAAAAAATGTTTTTTCTCACATCTGATCTTTACTGCAACTTCTGTCCATAGCCTTTTGTTCTCTGAGAAGAGTTTGACTCCATCTTCTCCACAGTTATGCATTAGGTAGGTAGATGAAAAATTAGATTCCCCCTTCACGTGCTCTTCTCTGGGCTGAACAAACCTCTCTTCTTATCTTGTGTGCTCCAGCTCCCTTGGTACCATCTTGGTGTACCTCCAGAATGACAACGGCTGTCTGGAGAGCCCAAACTGGATGCAGTGCTCCAGCTGTGGTGTCACAAGTGACACACAGAGGGGAAGGATCACTTCTCTTGACCTCTAGACAGCACTTTTGCTCATGCAGCTCAGCGTGTGTCTGGCCGTCTTCGCTGCAAGGACGTGTTGCTGACTCCTGGGCACCTTGTTGGCCACCGGGACCACCAGATCTTTTTCTACAAGGTGGCTTTCTAGCCAAACACAGGTGATTCTTGCATCCTACCGAGGTGGCATGGATGGGAAGTACCAGGGTCTTGGCAGAGCTCAAAGGGTGAGGAGCAGACTGGAAATGCAAGCACTGGAGGATCAGACGAGGTGGGAGCTTGGCCATGTTGTGTTGAACCAACCAAGGCTCAACTTTCTTATTTGAAAGCGTGAAGCCTGTTAACAACTGAGAGGTGAGATGGCTGTAGGAGCAGGAGAGCACTGTAAAAAGCCTGAGGATACACTGAAGCACTTTTTTTTGGTCTCGGAATTGTTCTTGTTCAGAGGAGGTGCAACTCCTCTAGCCACTGCGGTTGCTGATGCGGTGCCTGCCCTGTGAATATAAAAGGAAGATTTCTGTCTCCGCCGCTACCCATCCATCACCTTTCACAAGCCTAGAAGCAAAAGGAAGAGTAAAAGGAATAACAAGAAAATAAAGAAACGTTGCAGCCAGAAAGCTATCCTCTGTGTTTCACAACTCTATAAATTATGCCCTTCCCTTCCTCTTTAATCGCCAGGCATATAAAATATGCTTGCAGCAGAATCATATTCCTCCCATTAAAGTTTCAGAAGAGAAATACAGGTCCCATCTGCCTGTTTAGCAAAGCAGGGCAGTGCACGACCGTTTCTTTTTTTTTTTTTCCCCTCAAAATCTGCTTTATGGCAGGAGTTTTCTCTTTTAGGACTGGCCATTTATTTCATTTTCTCATTTGAGCGTGTGTTTTCACAAGCAGTCTCCTTTTTATTCTCACACGGGGCTTTCTCCAATGCCTTCAAACTCAAATGCACCTGGAAAGCAGAGGTGCAACCTGCCCTTGATGAAGGTCAAAGAAAAAGGAAGGTCATTGAGGACTTCAGTGGGGTTCCTAGAGGTGGGTTTCTGCTCTGCGGGCAGGACAGACACTGTCTGAATAGTAAAAATTGGCAATAATGAGAAATTAATAAACTGGATTGTGGAGGTACCCACATGCTTCACTGCCATCCATCCCTGCTTGCCTCTGTGGATATTTGTATTTATTTGACGTTGGTCTGGAGTCGGAATGGGCATGAGATCTTCAGGACAGGTTGTGTGCATGGTGGAGCTGTACGCGTGGCATTGTCCCCTGCCGTACAGCAACCGTCCCCACGACTCACCCGTGCAAAGGGCAGGGAGAGGAGGCTGCATTTGCGTGCATAGTCCCTCGGTGTGTAGGGTCGGATGGGTACGTATACATCCAGGGGGACCTATGCCGTCTCTGGTTGTGCACGTGAACAGGGAAGGCTTACAGCTTTTGGAATGCAGTGATGAATGGGAGCGCACGACAGCCTCCACTTCTAATTCAACCCACCAGGTCTTCATAGAATCACAGAATCATCGGATGGTTTGGGTTGGAAGGGACCTTTAAAGACCATCTAGTCCAACCCCCCTGCAATCAGCAGGGACATCTTCAACTCCATCAGGTTGCTCAGAGCCCCGGCCAACCTGACCTGGGATGTTTCCAGGGATGGGGCATCTACCACCTCTCTGGGCAACCTCTGCCAGTGCCTCACCACCCTCATCGTAAAACGTTTCTTCCTTCTCTAGTCTGAATCTCCCCTCTTCCAGTTTAAAGCCATTGCCCCTTGTCCTATCACTCCATGCTCTTGTCAAAAGTCCCTCCCCAGCTTTCTTGTCGGCCCCTTTAGGTACTGGCAGGCTGCTCTAAGGTCTCCCCGGAGCCTTCTCTTCTCCAGGCTGAACAACCCCAGCTCTCTCAGCCTGTCCTCACAGCAGAGGTGCTCCAGCCCTTGGATCATCTTTGTGGTCTTCTCGATACCTGTTCTGTGGCTTATGATGGGTTCCGTGAGACACGTGCAAAGTGGCTTGAATGATTATTTATAGTGCTGCGCCCTTAGAAATCCCTTTTATCCAGCAGAAGGATATGTCCCTCTTTTTTACCATAAAACCTCATTCTTATTCAGTGGCATTCAGAGCAGAACGAATTCAGAGGACCAGGGCTATGCAGCTGCTTTTTCCGTGCCTGGAGATTTACACCCGTGCTCCTGCTGCCGTTAAAGTTGCCCTACTCTAAGTATAAATCAGACCCTGCTCTATTAGAAGCCGTATACATTTCTGAGAAGCCGTGTACGATGGTAGAAAGGATTCACTGCAAATTTTGCCCTGGCTTTTGGGGGCTGAATGCTGCTGGGGGAATACAGCCACAGAGGGACTTATATTCCCCTTTCCTGATGGGTTCACCATAGAAGAAGCTGTTGGGTTTTTTTTTTTACCACCTTGGGCAAGAAGCTGTTTGGTTTGATATAGGTTCAAATTTTATTTTTAAGCAAAATATGAGAAATGCAGGAGAGGAAACCGCACTCTGTTCCTTAAAATAAATGGAAGAAAAGACAGGGCTAGAAAAATATTCTCCGATGCACGCACTTCGTGAGTATGTACCTTGGCATACGCAGCATCGAGGAGCTCTGGATGTTTAACTAGATCGTATCTTTTTCTCTCTAAGGTGCTTTTTATAAGGGCCTGGTCGAGCTCTTAGGCTTATGAAGTCCTATAACCCATCTCTGCGTGTCAAATGCCAGCAGCTCACATTGAGCTCCGATTCTGCAATACCATTTGGAAGAGGGAGTGGAAACCAAACCCAGCTCACGACCTACCTCTCCAAAGCCATGACTCAGGGAAAGGGGAAAGGTTTGGGTATTTTGGCCATCCATCTCCTAGCCTGGTGAGACAAACATCTCTCCTGGCTGGTTTTTTATTCTCCATCCCCTACACAAGCACCTGATTCAGTGCTCAACCTTCAAGAGCCATGGAGGGAGACTTCAAATCCCCATTTTCACCATCCACAAAGGCTGGAACCACCAGTATCCACCTGGGCAAGGGGAGCAAACCCCGCTCATAGCCTCCCATCCCCACATCTGCGCTCTGCTCGCATACACGCCCGCAGCACCATTACCTTATAATTAAATCTTTTTCCCCAACTGGAAGGATTCTGCTATAAACAAGGGTTTTCTCTAACCATAATTACGCTCGGCGGAGGGCAAAGCTCTGCAATAACTCAGGGCTTTGTTCTGTGTGCAGGGAGCGAGTCCCTCTGCCTATCCTCAGGTATGCCAACAATGCGAGCGTAACTCCCCTTGACCTGACATGAATCTCAGGGCAGGGTTTGCAAATAGAGGCAGTGGTCGAAACGGGGCTTAAGTGCATTTCTAAATATTTTGAAGTGCCGACTTGGAAAAGGAAAGTCCCCGACGTGCTGCGGCGCTGGTGTTTCATCGAGCGCTGGTGTGCGGCTTTGAAGTGCGGGGTTGGCAAGTTGCTGGGTTCCTGCCCATCCCTAGGAAGGGCTGAATGGTTATATATATGTATATAAAAAAAACCCACGTAAAATGCAAGACACTGCGTTTAGGCTCCTTTTTGGTGAATGTCTTCGTGAACAAAGGAGGAGAAGAAATTACAATGCTGCGAGGGGTATTTTGCTAATGTGGTGCATACATGAAACAACATAATGTGGATTAGAAATGCCAGAGATGGGAGGCGAGGTGGGTGGATGGAGATGTGGATGTTTCCAAATGTCTGGTTTTATTGTGGGCCCTTAACTAATGAATTTTCCTCTCCTAGAGAGAATTCACTGTAATACGTTTAACCAGAGACGGACATATTTGTGCTGTGAAAGGAGATGCAAAATACAGACAGGGAAATAATGGGGAAAGCAGGGTGAAATGCTGATGTTTTCCCCACCCAGAACAAAAAAGTATGTCCTGAAATAGTGTGAGTGATCCCACATTTCTGCTGGTGCTCTTCAGGACATTTCCCAAACACTCACAGCCCCAGCATCCTCCAGCCCTTTGCTCAGGAGGTGGATTGAACCTACACCCCGGTGAGAGGACGCCGAAGCAGCCATGTCCCTGCTCCCCAGGCACGTGCGATGCCCTTCTCCAACATACGGATACTTGGAATTGCTGTTGTGTTAGATGTCTGCGCTTCTTTTTTTTCGGGGGGGGGGGGTAAGGTAACAAGAGCAAAGCAGCTCCTCCATGAGATACTTTCTGTCTAGGAGCTGAGAGCCAAGACCTCCGTAGGTATGGATATGTCGTTCCGCACCGCGAGGTTGATCTGTAACATCCCGTAGGTTTGCCTGGAAGTTGTAGCGCTTTAACTAGACTGGCCTAGTTATACTCGTACCGTTTCCCTCCTAAGCAGATGCAATCAGAGCTGTACAGATGTTGCCTTATGTATCCAGCTGTGCCAATGGAAGACGATGTTTCTCTCCTGGACGTTGCTGCCTCTATCATTGTGCTGCTGGAATTGTCCTTCAGGAGCGCCAGCCAAATTCCCTTCACCCAGCTGCCCATAGCAGTTGGAAAAAACCTGGTTGCTGTTTTTTCCCCAGCAGAAATTGAGATTTTCAGAAGAACAACCTCAAAGGCAGAACTGGGAGGAGCAGTTACCTCTGGCCTGGTGGTGGATGAGAAGCTGGAGGTCTTTTCTTACACCTCTAACACATCTTGGACCAGGAGAGAACATCTGTCCTCGGTCTACAAGTGCTGTATAGGGGCGTATATAGTCCTTTGTGTGAAGAGGAATCAGCCACCTTGCTATAAGACGGTTTTGTAACGGTATAGCTGTCCCTGTTTTAGCTCTTGTGCCCATGCAGCTCTTTCTGTAGGTCACCAACTAGCTGTAGGTCCCATGCCAACATCTTCATGGTGGCACTAGCGCAGAAGCTCATTGTAGGATGGTGCAATTCAGATCCATCTGCAAGACTGTCCCGCAGACCACCATAACATCCTCATCCTCTTTGCGCTGGTGCAGATCCAGAATAGCATCAGTTAAATCCCTGGAGTCGATCCATAGTTACACCAGGATAAATAAGAATACGTTTTACCCGGCAAAGCCCCAAAAAAGGGTAAAATTCATCTGTTCAGCTCCAGCAAGGCCAAGTTCTGGCTGTAGCCAGCACCCTGTAATTCAAAGACTCCTTTGGACATCCCCTTTGAGTCCGGACATGGGAGCAGCTTCCCTTGAAAATGTTTCCTTGCAAGGCCTTTGTGAACTTGTGGATGCATTGATGTTACGGTTATCGCACATATAATTTCATCTGACATTGTAATGACAGCGTGGGGAGTTCAAAATGTAACAGTAAATATAGTTGTTAGGGAGGAAAAAAAAAAAAAAAATCTCAGCCCATCATCCTGAATGCTTCTTCACGTCATGGGAGGGATGCAGACAGACTCCAAACACCATCAGCATTTCTGGGTTCCAGTTGGAAACGGCCTGGAGTTCAGGATAGGCCAAAACAAACAGGAAAGACTGTCTCTCTTTACATGCATTTTGTCCTCCTTTTCCCTATTTTTTTTTGCTTTTTGAAGGATCATCCCTCTAAAATCCTTAAGAGGGTAGGGGCTGGGGTTTCTCCCTGCTTGCTCGGGCCGTTTTCGTAGCTGGTGGTGCGATGCGCCCCTGATCCCGAACTCACACCCGGCCGAGAGCTAAATCCCGACTCGAGCCCCGGTTATTTTTGAATGCTCTCGGTTTGCAGTGGTGTATTGAAAGGTCATTTGCCAATTCCATTATAAGCCTCATTTACAACTCAGCTGGTTTAAATCGAATCAGACTGTGAGTTGGCCCGTGCGCGTAGTCAACTAGGATGTAGGACTTGCCTTGGTCGGGGGCCTGATCCTGCAAATCCCCTCCTTGCTTGCAGAAGCATCGGTTGAAAAATTAATCCTATTGATCTTCAATTTATTTTTTTTTCCATGCGTTTGAGCTGAAACATCTAAGCAGTAGACATTTTTCTTTTCCTTCTTCCCGGTTATATCTTGGGGGGAGTTCAGATGGGTTTTTTCTGTTGGTCCTCCACCAACTTTGACTATATTGACTATGGTGAGCCCCACCGAATCGCAGAGATTGCTCAGGCGGGTGAGACTTTGCAGGCTGAGGGCTGAGCTGACGACTCAGCTGCTATTTAGCTTTCTAGCAGGTTGGCAGAGAAACCAGGACCTTTGAGCACAGAAGGAGTCGAGATAGAAATGAGATCTGAATCTGACCTCTGATCTTCAGTTAAATTTCTCTGTAACCTTGAGATCTGGATTAAATCATCCCCTGAAGTTAGGGAGTTGCCTCTGGATATTCAGTATGTGGACCACGCTGTAAGGTTATGGTCATATATTACCGGTGGTCTTCAGAGAGCTCATTAGTTGGTTGACATACAAGAAGTCTGGATGAAAGTCTCATCCCCCTTCCCTGACTGTCCTGTGCTGAAACCTGGCAGTATTTCCTCTAGAAACACCCAACTCAAGGGTTAGAGACTTGATGCATCTCGCTGGGGTTTCAGCATGGTCAGCACATATGGTTCAGAGAAGTGTTGACTTGAAGCAAAATGATCATGGAATCATGGAATCGTGGTTTGGGTTGGAAGGGACCTTTAAAGGTCATCCAGTCCAGCCCCCCCTGGGACATCTTCACCTCCATCAGGTTGCTCAGAGCCCCATCCAACCTGACTTTGAATGTTTCCAGGGATGGAGCATCCATGATGCTCCTCCTTGGGTCAGCAAAGGGTGGGGAGATGCAATATTCACCTGTTCTGCCTAATGCCCCTCTACGATGGAGCTGGGGCTGTAGGTGACTCTGAGGAGACACTCGTATGGGTAAAGTCTGGGTGGATTGGGTCCCCTCTCTGAAGGCAGGGACTTGAATTTTCATCCTGTGTTGGGGTTGACTGTGGCAGCACAGTCCAAACCCAGGACTCAACTTCTGCCCATGGTAGAGATGATGGAGTGGTGGTGCTGGAGGGGCCATGTCTTTGCAGGATGGGTCGCCGTTGCAGGATGAGATGCTCTGCAGAGGTGTCTTCCATGAACACATCTCTCCAAAAGCTGTTTTATGTCCACGTGGGAGCTATTCTGGCCTGACTGTAGCAGAGGAGCTCATGTGCTTAGAGCTCCAGGACCTAAACAGCAATTTAAAGTGAATGAGGCTGCAAAGGCTCTCACGAGAGCCAAGCAGGAAAATAATATTTTGGGTTATGCCAGAATAAAACAGACCAGTATCTGAGCTACCTCTCCTGTAAATACCCGTGGGACTGTGAGCCTAACGAACGCCAAGGTGCTGTAAGCAGCGGAGGGCACAGTGGGAAGTGAAAGGTGAGGCCGAGCTTGCGTTATGGGGCTTGACCTAAAGCAAGCCGGGTTTTAGAGACGTGCTAGCTCCTGAGGTTGTCCTTGTGAGGGGTAGGACGAGGCTCCTGCCAATGCCTTGGTGCGAGGCTGGAGATCCCTCGGGTCCGGTGGTGGGCACGTCTTGGCCAAGGCATGACGATGGGGTTTCCTCTTGGAGGGATGATGCTGGGAGATGCAACGGGGACCAGTAAGAAACTCCCCCAAACAGGGATGTGTGTGACTGGGGATGCTCAGCGATGCTGCGGGGGGAGCCCGGGAAGGGTCCGGAGGAGCGAGGGGGTGGAGCGCGGCTGCTCCCAATGCCACTGCCGAGCTGAGCCTCCCACCCCATCGCTTCTGGAGCCTGCCTGTACCTGCTCCCAAGCCGATATTAAGCCTGCTCAAACACTGCACCGCCTTCTCCTCGCATTGTTTTCTGTCCCCCACACCCAGCACCAAAATAGCGATAACCCCCCCTTTCCCCACCCTCCCGCGGTGACTCAGGCTGGCGAGCAGGCACACATCTGCTTCTGATTTAACGTGCTAGCGCTCTGACCCTTTTATTTTTACTCTCAAAGTCCTCCCTTCAGTGGCTTTCTCTCTGGGGGCGAAGGGAGAGAAGAGAAGAAGGAGTTGGATCCCCATCCTTTGCCCCCCTGCTTTTTAGGAGGACCCAAACATTTATTTTATTGGATTTTATTTTATTTTGGAGCCGTGTTTTCACATAGGCTGGTGACAGCCTTACCCGGATCCGTGTCCAAGTCCCTCGCAATCCTGTCCACTCCGGAGGGACGCCAGCCAAACCAGTTTTCCATGGTTAAGCTGGGCACATTTTTCCACCGTGAGGTTTTTTTTTTTTGTTGTTGGTTTTTTGTTGTTTTTTTTTTTCTCTGTCAGGAAGCAAACCCGCCCAGTGTGTGCGCGCAGTTCAATAGGAGCCTTTTTTTAATTTCTTTTCCTTTTTCTGGCTCCGAAGAAGAGCAGAAAGAGAGGGAGCGAAGGGGCCTGCCTCTTCTCTCAGGAGAATTCAGAATGGGAGGAAATGGCTTCTTTTTTTTTTTTTTTGGCTATTTTTAAGGCTGTGCTAGAAGGAGATACCCACCACCGACGGGCTCACGGGGTTGTAATGTTGTGCACCCATAGGGATGTATATATATATATATATACATAGGGATGTATATAGCCCGCCTGAGCAGGGGCTGGACAGCTTGCACAAGGGGGAAGGTGGTGTTGGAGGAGAACGGCTGCCAACCCGTGGGCAGAAATGCCACCAACAATGTCACGTACCTCGGGGACCCTCATCCGTCTCATGCCAGAGATGCTGGAGGGACCAGCAACCTGATGTTCAGCCAGACCAGTTCTGGTGTGGGTGAATCCCTGGTGGGGATTTTCCTCTTGCTCCATTTTTTTATTTTCCTCTTTTTGGTGTTTTGGTTTTTTTTTTATTTTGGATTTATTTTATTTTTGCAGCACACGGCGTGGGAGAGGGGACGCGTCACTTGAAGTGTGAGTGAGTTTCCATGAGAGTGGGGTGGTTACACAGGATGACTGGAAACTCTTCTGTTTCGCTTGACATATTCCCCCTCCCACAGGATTTTTATCCGCACACAAACACAAGCGTATAATATATATGTATGTGTGTGCATATAGATACGTAGGGAGGGGAGATATTCAGCCAGGATCATTTCCTGTACCAGTGACACCGCATTTAAAAGTCCTCTAAATACTGGAGCATGGCCAGGAGAGCATCAAGGCTAACACAGAGTTGCGTAGAGAGGGACCACTGAGGGTTTCCAAAAAAAAAAAACCCACCACCATAACTAACTGGATATCGAGCACCTCCAGCCTTGCAGCATCTCCCAGAACCTCAGCAGAGAGGAGCAGAAGGGACCTGATGTCCAGAACACCATCCCCTCGAGCTCCAGACCTCCAAGGAGCTGCTTGGGTAGGTCAGATGTGACCACCCTAGAAAGCCCTCTCCCACCGTACCTACCTAGACACTGTGGTTTAATTAATTTGCCCCTGTTTTATGTGTAGATGTAGCCCTTAAAACACCATCTGGAGCCAGGCTGTGCCTTCGATGTAACTCCGCTAATTGTTTATGTTTATTTGACCATTTGTCATTGGGATCCCCCTTTGCCAAAACCTGCTCAGCACATCAGATGGGACTTGTCGCGCGGCATGCAGACTTAATCAAGCTGCCACCCAGAAGTGACCGAGAGCTCCTGATTTTGGAGATTTATATAAACTCTGAAATTGGGAAGTGTGCTCTGTAATTTAAAGAAGCTGGAAAGAAGAAAGCAAAGTGAAAACGTAGCCCTTCAATTATAGGAGGCAATGAACTCTACTCTGGCCCTACCAGAGCTTCTGTTTGCGTTTATCTGGGGCCCAAGGACTGGTTTTAAGGAAATAGGAGAGCCATAGGGCTTGGTCCTGGAGGTGTGGTGGCATCTTCCTAGCGTTAGTCCCGCAGCGTGCAGAGCTGCTGGGTGGCAGGTCCCTGCGGGCTTGCCCGGAGGCGAGTTGTTGATCCACCAAACTTCATACCGGAGCCTGGGAGCTCGTTATAAAATGATGTTTAGGTCTGGCCGGTGTGGGAGATCTTGGGGGAGATCTACGGGGATGCTGGGGCTTTTTTGGGTACCTAGTGCTTGCCGTGATGAGCGACAAGGGATAGAGGAGAGGAGCTCAACCTGTTCATCATCATGTGCCAACGGAGGGGTCAACTTGAGCAACAAGCCCATAGAAGAGCTGAGGCCAGGAAAAACGGCCTTAACTTAAATACACCGTGGGCTAGGGTTGGATCCTGGTGGTCACGGAGCAGTGACAAATTCCAATTACAACCAGTAGCACCCAACCCTTCAGCTCACTGGAGGAGGATTTGATTCATAATTTGCAATTTTGCCAGATTGTATCTGTATATAAACAAAGTTGTTGAAGAACAAGGTGCCCAGTGTAGGCTCTCGGTAGCTGGAGCTAACCTGCAGGGATAGATTTGTTGAGAGATGCATAATATTTGCTGCAACGCATAACTAGCCTCTAAAAATTCCCGAGGATGGATTCACAAAGGGTACAGGAGACGCTTGTGCATCCACACCTCGGCGAACAAATAAGTGGTACCTGTAATCACTATTTATCTTCTTAAGCACATCGTCCTCCTGGCACTTCCCAAGTGATGTCATACCAGAGAAATACCGCGTATCTCCAGGATTGACGCCGCCTCAGGTCTGCTTGGCCAGCTAAACTTCTGTATGAAGTTTAGAAACTGGGAAGAGTGACTGTCACTAAAATGAAGAAGGGGTTAAATATGTCGTTGTTGGGATCGTTGGGCATTCTGGAGATGGTTCTCAAACACCTTTTATTTTGGCTTCCCTGATGGGACTTCAGGTGAAGATGGCTTTCTGATGGCCTGCTTACAGGAAACCAGTAGTTCCAGCTCAAAAAAGTCCATTTCATTTAGTATGTGTAAATATATATGGTTCACATGGGCTCAACTTGCCAACCAGATGTTGATAAGGATGAATCCTTGTATGCCCAAGGGTTTTATTCAGAGATTAGTATTAATATTGAAAAGTCCCGTAGGTGATGGAGAAATACCAGGCTGGAGGTCACCTGTGTGATCTCAGTCCCTGAAGTGTAACCACTTTAATTGTGTGATCAAACCATGCTCAACTTCCGGGGCTCTTCCTTCAGGTCGGAGCCATCTCATTCATCCTTGGCTCTGTGGAGGCTGGCCAAAAAGGGTTGGGCTGTCCACCTGCGGCTTCTTGGCCATCCCTCTCCTCCCAGCATCAGTGGGAGGTCTCCAGTTGTGTCAGCGTCACTGGGGATCTGGGTTGGTTGCTATAGGCAGCCTTTGCACCGGCACCCTATGGAGCATCCCCTTATATTGTCCTGACCTGCTCCAACCTTTTACGGTTGGACTTGATGATCTTTGAGGTCTCTTCCAACCATAATGATTCTATGATTCTATATATGGAACTGCTTCCTTCTCAGGAGCCACGTGGGGTGATGCCACCTCTGCAGCCACCTATGGGGCTTTGTCCCCATCCTTGCTGCAAACGAGCATCTTCCATGGCCAATGTGACCTTCTTTGCATTCTTCCTCGCCAAAGCATCACTGGAACAGGTTGCCCCACTGGAACAGGTTGCCTAGAGAGGTGGTGGAAGCCCCATCCCTGGAGGCATTCAAGGTCAGGCTGGATGGGGCTCTGAGCAACCTCATCTAGTTGGAGATGTCCCTGCTCACCGCAGGAGGGTTGGACTAGATGACCTCTAAAGGTCCCTTCCAACCCAAATGATTCTATGATTCTATGATCACCTTGGAAACCTCTACCCTTTTCTACTTTGTCCAGATCTAAGCAAAATCCATGAATTTTTTGAGGAGGGAACCTCAGTTTGGGGTGGATGAGCTTAATTGCATACCTCTTCAAAACTAAACCCCCCCCAACTTTCCCAGCTCAACCTCGTACTCCCCAAGCAAGACTGGTCCCAAGGGGAAGGCTGGTCTCAGTTATCGGAGGTTGGGGCGGGTGCCCAACCCAGCAGTAAAACCCCGGTGCTGTTGCTAACGAGTCGGTTCCCTCCCACAACATCATCTTTGGGGCTGCAAAGTGGCTCAACTCCTTTAAAAACCTGATGATTTCCTTGCGAGGGAGGCAACGGTTGGTGTCACCGGGTTTTTCTCATCGTTTCAGGCATCTCGCAGGGAAGTGATTGAAAGGCGAGGAGCTCGCTCTGCCCCACCTTCCCGCCGGAGGGGAGAAAGGCTAGGTACTGGGGTGGGTGGTTTAATGACATGTTCTTCTGGAGACAAGATGTTCAGAGGGGAGGTGTGCTTAAGGAAATATTTACCTTTTTTGGGTTTTACACCTTCCTTCTTTTTTATTTTTTTAATAAAATTTAAAAAAATACCCCAACCACCCCCTCTCTGCCTGCCTTTCAGATAGGTTTTTAGGGATCCCAACTCCTTCTTGGTATGAAAGAAGAGGCATCTTCCAAATTGGAGTCAAGATCTTGGCCAAGGCAATGGTGTTGTCCCCCAGGTAGGAGGGTGTCAACGTGGGTGGCTCTGCTCAGGGACGCTTGCACAAGGGACTTGCTCAAGGTCAAGGAGCAATCGGCAGATGTGGGAACAGAACCCCAGCATCCCTGTTCCCCCAAAAATAACAACACGGCTTCGGAGCTGTCAATCACTGGTCAGTGTATCCCAGAGAAATATTTTGACAGATTAGGGTAATCTCACATGCACATCTTAATTGCCTCATTATGACGAGGCACGAATAAACCTAACACATATATTTATGGGCTGATGGATGTAGCAGGCAAGTCTACATATTGGCCGTGTGGCACAGGACTGCGGGTAGATGCAGAGGGAAAGCAACCAGGCTACCACCGGTGCTGCCTCCACTCCCGCATCCTGGAGCAGGGATTGGGAAAGAGGAGCAGGTACCAAAGTGTCCGTCCTTCAGGGTGCCAAGTGCCCCGGGCAGGGGAAGAAAGAAGTTGATGGTAGAAAATAAATCAGGATGGAGAAAGCTGTTTGAGACCTCCTACTGACTCCCTCTCCTGCCATAGGTAGCAGGCTGGGGTGGCCAGGGATGCTCAGCACCCCGAATCCAGGTCCAGTCACCTCTGGGATGCTTTGCTGGATGGTTTTGTGCTTCAGATATAAAGCTTGGATCCCTCCTGGGATTTTGTGCCTGCAGGGATGGAGCGTGAGGGGATGCTGTGTTGGGGTGGCAGGATCCAGCCGGGGAGTGGGAAACGGTGGTCGGGGATGCTGAACCCCAAACCTTGCCCCTGGATTTGCACCCCAAATCCTGCTCTGTGCACAGGCTGGGTGAAGGGAAGAATTGGAGACACCGTCGTTTTACCTGGAAAAATGTCATTTTGACACTGGTAGCAGGCAGAGATCAGCCGGAGCCTCAGGCTTTTTCCTCTGCTGTGCTGAATGCAGAATGAGGATGGCGTGGGAGCGGGGGGCAGCTGCTTTGGGCTCCCCAGCTTATCCTGGAGCACCCCCATATCTTTGGGGTGGTGCTCCCAGGGAGAGTGAATATAAGGACCCCAAAAAGAAATGCAGTCAGGAGCCAGCACCTTCCTATGGGGAAAATCATAGCAAAGAGAAGGCCACGCAATGCGCATTTTAAGAGG
>NW_009618625.1:1706-1926 GCF_000690535.1 Cariama cristata | reverse complement strand
TTAAATGAGGACCGGGATGGAGGGGCTGGGGAGCGTGAAGTTGTGCTGAGCTGTGCTCTAGCTCTGCCTGCTAATCAGGAGCAGAGCCTAATGAGCAGGACTAATGAGGCAGAAGGGGAATTCCAGCAAGTTTGGGGAGGCTGGGGAGTTCCTGTGCTGTTCACCGTTTCTCTGGGGGTTTTCTGTGGACTCTCCCCACAAGCAGCGATGGGTGCCCGTC
>NW_009618625.1:1224-1552 GCF_000690535.1 Cariama cristata | reverse complement strand
CGCCCACCCCCGGTTGGCACCTGGGTGTGCGGGACCCTGACGATAGGAGATGGGTCTCGCCGTGGGGCTGGGAAAGGGTGATGATGTGGGGCTGAGGGCACGTGCTGACTGTCGGGCGCAGGGCTGTGCGCCTGCATGCTTTCTGTGCCGATGGAGACAGCTGTGGGAGCGTGCCCACTCGGGATGCCTGGCCATCTCCTTCCCTGGGAGGCCGGGGAGCCACAGGGGCATTTCTGTGCCATGTTTGGGATCCCTCTGCTCATCTTCTTCTGCATCCTCCCCAGGCCAGCATCTGAGAGCCTCTGTGGGCTGCCCGTCAGCTGCTTAC
>NW_009618625.1:736-1058 GCF_000690535.1 Cariama cristata | reverse complement strand
GCTTCACATGGCCCTGGCCAGCAGCCTCCCCCAGGGACTGCTGCAGAGCTGGCCCAGGGGTTCCTGGCTCCCTTTCCATTCCCCTCTTGGTTTCGGCTGGTTTGAAGGCAGGAGGGTGATTCGTGAGCCACACCACTGCGGGCATTTTTTTTTTTTTCTTTCCTCTTCTCCTTGCTTTTTAATGAGCCAACCTTGGAGGACCTTGAGAGACGCGCCTGCAGCTTTGCTGTGACTTATCTCCCGGCCTCTGCCCCCTATTCCGCCGAGGGGATAAATCTCAGCTCCTGGCGCGGACCCGGTGCACCGAACCCGTCCCGCTGCA
>NW_009618625.1:331-633 GCF_000690535.1 Cariama cristata | reverse complement strand
AGGGAAAAAAGTCACATTACAATGGGGGACAAGCTGTTAAATTATCTCCTGTTCAGCCTGGGTCGGGGAAAAACAAACCAGACCTGCTGAGAATGGCGTGGGACTGCGGGCTGCCTCCGAGGAGCCTTTGCGGGGGAGCGGGTGGATGGGGGTATGCTTCCCCTTAGGAAGAAACCTTTGCCTTTCCTTGTCTCCATCCTGTGCGCTCTGCTGGGGCAAGGGCTTGTGCTCCTCGGGGGGGCAGGACCAGCCTCAGCATCCTGCATCAGCGCAGAGACCGGGACATGGTCCCGCTGGGGGCG
>NW_009618625.1:0-312 GCF_000690535.1 Cariama cristata | reverse complement strand
AGCCAAGCCCCATTCCCCAGGGCCGGACACGCTTCCCTCCTCTCTGGGGGGCTTTGCCGGTGGGCCAGGTCCTGCCTGCCGGGCTGCCTCTGTGCGGGTCGGGGAGCTGGGCCACGCTCCAAAGCTGCTTTCCAGCCGTGAGATAATTGTGTTGTTAAAAGAGTGGGACAAGCAGCGTGCGAGTCCCTGGGAGCCGTGGTGTTCAGAGGCGCTGAGCTCTGCGGCGTCCTCCTCCGTTATTAGCAGCGATGCCTACACAGGGACGGGACTGGAGCCTCTCTCTCTCTCTTTCAGGCTGAGAAGCTGCTGCTG
>NW_009618624.1:2600-2821 GCF_000690535.1 Cariama cristata | reverse complement strand
CTGCATCCCCCTGCCCATCCTCTCTTTCCCAGGGGTTTTAGAAGAGTAACGTCCAGGGGACATCTGTGCTCTGCCCTGCCTCAGTGTCTCCTCTAACCCTGGCCTAACCTGGCAAAGCTCACGCCTAAACCGCACCTTGCAAACAGCCCAGCACACCTGCTCCTCTCTCCGCCATGGTTAGCAGGCACTGCTGCTCAGAGGCAGGGGGCACCGGCTCCGTA
>NW_009618624.1:1515-2514 GCF_000690535.1 Cariama cristata | reverse complement strand
GGTTTTTCGTCTGGCTGCGATTCAGGGAGCAGCCTTATCACAGCTGGGAAGGGGGCAGGGGGGCGGGGGGGCTCGTAGCATGCTTCGACTCCAGGTTTTGCTGCGTGTTTTCTGACATATGTGCTGAGCTGAACTCCCGATAAGCCATTCAGCCCAGCAGTAAATCAGCCACCAGCAGCTGAGCCTTCTCCACTTTTTCCTCCCAGAGCCAAGACTTTCAGCTCCCCGGAGGGTCCGGGTCTGCGCAGACCCCTGGGGAGGGCTCTGGCAGCTCTCCCCTCTTCCTGAGGGCCAAGCACTGACCCGGTGGGTCCGGGCACCCGAGCCCCATCCCTGCCCCATCCCGCAGCGCTGCCCGCAGCGGCTGGCTCTGGGAAGAGCGCTGAGGACCACTGTGTTTGGTATCAAGGAAAGGGCTCAGACCCTCCCCTCCATCCCCCTCTTGAGTGGAAGACAGCGTGCTGCTGCTGCTGCTGCTAGCCTGGGTGCGGCGAGGGTCGCAGGCACCTTGCGGGGGTGCTGGGGCCTCGCTTGGCAGAGGGACACCCTGGGGAGCCAAGAAGTGCCAGAGAAACTCAGTCACACTCAGCACTTGCTGTTTGCAAAGACCCCAAGTTCCTGAGCAGGTCCCCAGGGTGTGTGTGAGTAACACACACTGATCACGCCGGGCGTGGGGCGCTGAGGGACCCTCCTGTGCCTTCTGACCTGCAGCACCTCTGGCCAGGGCTGGGCACAAAGGAGCCCTGGGCAGGCAGATGGGCCAACGGCCAGGGCTGGGGACGGTGCGCAGGCAGGGCAGCTCGGGGCGGGCGGTTACGAAAGGCTGGGCTGGAAGCGGTGCGTGCTGTGCCGAGCAATGACCTCGGCGCCTCTGCCCCTCCGCACGGCACATTGCCCGGTGGGGAGTGATTGGACACCTGTGGGGTTTCTGGTCGCTGCTCTCCGAGGGACGAAATGTGTCTCCTGCTCTTCCCTCGCTAGGCTGGGGCTCCGCTCCGC
>NW_009618624.1:0-1484 GCF_000690535.1 Cariama cristata | reverse complement strand
CTCTTTCCTTTCCCAGCCGGTGCAAAACAGACAGGGAAAATGGAATAGGTGGAGGAGTGGGAAAAGGCTTGCTGGGACAGCTCGGGTTTAACAGCAATGAGAGGGAGAGATGGCGAGTGCCGGGGCACCTGCGCTGTGCCTCAGCGCTACCGGCAAACGTGCAGGAGGATGGGAGCAAAAGGCTCGTGGGTCCCCTTTGCGCACCGGCTCCCAGACCGAGGGACCCGAGGGTGCGCACCCAGCCCGAGCAAAGGGCTCTGCTTCTCCGCTGAGCCTCTCTCTGTGCCCATCCTTGTCCTTCTGCACTGGGTTAAGGAGACCTAAATGGCCCTTCCATGCTTGGCCAAAGATGCTTTGGACAGCAGCGCCCTTGGCCATGCCACACCGGCAGCTCTCCCAGACTGCCGCGCCCCATTTCCTCCCACGCCCTGTCCCGAGCGCATCTCTTACCGACGTACTGCCCTTTGCCTTCACGGAAGGGGGGTCCCAGGGGTCCCTTCACCATGGGCTGCATGTACTTCACTTGGGCGTAGCCCGCCGCACCTCCTCCGGCTGCCGAGCGAAGGCCGACCACCATCACCACCACCACCAGCAGTGCCACGGCGTCCGGCAGCATCCTGCTCCCCACTGCTCCTGCGGACAAAGCGACAGTGAGAGCGGGCACCCACGACCCCCGTCTGCACCCTCTGTCCTGCGAGGATCAGCCGGGAACCCGGGAAGGATCCCGGTGGGAGCAGAACTCCCTTGAATTTGCCTTTTTCAGGACCACAGGTGCCCCGAACACGTTACCCCTCCCGCCACACGCTGCCTGGGAGATGCACAGTAAATGCACGGTTTATGAGCAGTAACTAACCACAGGCACCCGGCAGAGCCCTTCAGAGGCTGCCCCAGTACCTGTTTGTTTGAGGTTATGCCCATGTCAACCTTCCCTTATATATTTTTAACACATATAAGAAGAGGAGGGAAAAAAGGCAGGATGAAAACCACAGCCTGCTGTGTTGCTGCCGCATCTCTCAGACAGGCAGGGTCTCCTCTAACAAAGGCCAGGTGTGCTCGGGCTGTGTCACCGCCGAGCCCTGCCTGCCCCGGGAGCGGCTGGGTGGGTCCTGCACCTCCCAAATGGGTGCTGGACCAAAACCACGATGTAGGAGCCCAAGACTCGCTGCGTTTGTGGCTCAACTGCAGCACTCTGTGGGCAGCAATGGGAGCTCGCTCGGAGGGTGAGGGATGGGAGCCCTGGGCCGGGAAAGCCCAGGGGAGGGCTGCGGCACTTGGGAGCAGCAGCCTCTGCCTTCAGTGCCTGTTTATTTTAAACAAATAGCCTCTATAAATATACCTTTCCTCTAGCAACTTTTTCTGGTCCAGCTCTATGCATGGGACTGCAAACAGATTGTTTTGCAAAGAACATTTATTTTCGGAAGCTTAAATAACACGTGATGCCAAAGAGCTTTGCTGGTTTTCCTCCTTCTCCCAATAATTGACCC
>NW_009618623.1:4084-6379 GCF_000690535.1 Cariama cristata | reverse complement strand
CAGCCCCGAATCAGCTTCATTAAGAGCCATTGATCTGTTTCCTGCTTAATATATTTTTCATTTCCAAATGTTTTTTTCCAGGCTCCACAGCGTTTGCAGCTTGTACCAATTAAGGCAGCAGCACAGAATAAGCACTGCAGCCCATTAATTAAACTTATAGGGGGAGATTAAGTGCCCACTCCATTCTCCCTGGCAGCTCTCTCCGAGCAACAGGCGTGCTGGGGACAGGAGCAAGGCTGAGCGATGATGTGCCGGTCGCCTCCCTTCCCGCCGTGTCTCCAGTCGGGCAAGCGGCCCCTCACGCGTCCCCCCGGGGACCCATGGGTGCTCACCCTGGGCACAGTGCGGGCTGTGGCATCACCTGCACGGGGGGAGCAGGGAGTGCTGGGCTCCCGCATGCCAGGGCACAGGGTGGGCGCCTCCCAGCTCCGCTCAGAGTGGGGATGATGTGCTCGGTATTCATTGTGCATCCATTTTGGGGAATGGTGCAGAGCACGTGGGGATGTCACTATGCTCTGTGCCTGCCAGGGACAGGGGTCCATGCTGGCAGAGGAGCTGCAGCACCCACTGCATTGTCATGGTCCTGAGTGGCTTCTGCCCTCACTGCGGGGCAAGGGGACCCGGGCGAGGGAGTCTCCAGCTCCCCACACTGCCTCTGCCAAGCCGGCCGTGGGCACAGCTCTGCCCCGCTCATGCAGAGCAGTGGTCAGGGACTTGCTGTGGGTTTGCTTGGGTGGAGCTCGGGCTCATGGCAGCCCCTCGCATCCCACCATCGGCCGCCAGTGCCCATGCCGCGCTGGTTCCCTCCAGGAGAAATATACCGATGGGCGACCCTAGCTCTGGGTGCCGGCACCAACACCTTGGAGCAGCCGGTGCTTGCGCTGTCACACACTGTTGCCATGGAAATGATCACACTGTCACGCTGACATCCTCCCACCCAGGGCACCTGGGTACCAGGCGGCCCTGTTGGCACCTGCTTTGGGGCTGGCGATGCCGGCGGGCAGGCGACCCGCAGCCCTGCAGCAGGAGGGGATGCGGCAGGAGCTGCGTGGGTGCAGCAGGGGCAGGTCCCTGGGTGCAGGTAACACATCCCCTTCCATTGCCGAAGTGTCTTGCTGACGAGTCCACTAATTTAGACAAATGATGGAAAATTGGAGCCATGCCCAAAGCCTGGAGCCTGGCCCGAATTGTGTGCCGGAGACAGAGCCACTTTCCCCTGGACCGGGATGGCAAAGAGAAAGGGACAGTGCAAAAAGCAAAGACCGAGTAGGGAGATGTGGAGGTCAGCAAAACAGCGGAGGGTTCATCTGGGGTCATGTCAAAAAGCTGGGAGGGGAACCGCTGTGTATCCCACATCAGACCTGCTGCCTCTTCGGGCAGGAGCAGAGCCGGGCAGGTACAGGCAGCAGCACCAGCAGAGCACCACTGATTTTTCTCCAGCGTTTCACTTATTGTCACATGACATTTTGATTAAAAACTTGTTTTATGAGGAATTAAGATGGCACAGTAGATGGATTAAAAAACCCTTCATGGACGGATTCCCTAAACGGCCTTGTTAATGGGGTGGCCTCAGCGAAGGGCCGTGCCAAGGAGAGGCCCTGGGGACCAAGACTATTTACTGTTTGCACCAACAGGCAATGTGAGGATGCATAAACTTTGTTGGCGGGAGGAAGGCTTGTGAAATAATAACGAGGAAGAAGACGGTTTGCTGCAGCATCACGGCCTGAGGTGGCAGGGCGAGTGCAGCAGAGCGAGCCGCCATGCAAGGGGTGACACTGGGGAGGTGTTTAGGTGGCGGAGATTTAAGGAGAAATGGGCTGTCCTCCTTCCTAAAACACATTTGAACACAGCTGTGTGGGCAGGGCATGTTAACCTCCGCATTTCCTATTTGTTTGGGTTTTTTGTCTTCCTGTGAGCGGTTGCTCTCAGAGGCAGGAGAGGATGGTCCTGGGGGAAGATAGCCCCCATCCCCACTTTGGGATGCCAAGTCCGGCCATGGGCTGGATGCTGCTCTCTGCTCGCCCGACACCATTGCGAATGCAGGGTGAAGGCAGGCTGCGCTGGCCTGGCAGGCGAGGAGATCTGCAGTGAGTGGTGAGCCCGGAGAGGGCAGAGAAAAAGAGAAAAACCTATCCTTGTCAGGGGCTGAGCCCCTCCTGCCCAGGGGCTGCGGGGATCTGCGTTGGGGGCTGTGGGCTGGGGTGAAGCAGGAGGAAGGCAGGGTGCTGCCTGCTAGCCCCCGTGGGCTCAGCCCCCTGCCCACCAGCTGGGTCCCCAGCACCAAGGCTGGAAATG
>NW_009618623.1:3625-4029 GCF_000690535.1 Cariama cristata | reverse complement strand
GCCAGCCCCGGCACCGGCACGGTGGCACCCGCTGTATGGCTCAGTGTTTCCCTGCCTTGTTGCTTTTGATTTAGCAGTTGCTAAAGAAACTAAAAGTTGCAGTTTGGGGAGCATCTGCATTTTAATTAGTAATTACCAGCAGTGCTGCTCCGGCCCAGCTGTTGCCTGCAGGGTCCCTGCTGCCGCTTGGGGCTGCCGGCACCGGGGCAGGGGCGGCCCGGGGCAGGGTCGGGGTTGTGGCACTGCACCTGCCTCATGCCGGGTGTCCCTGCCGGGTGCCAAGGGTGGCCCTGGTGTGGGTGCTGGTGTGGTGCCCTGACTGAGGTAGTGCTCGGTGCCCCCTAAGCCCCTGCTCCCGGCCGCCGGCGATGCCCTTGATCTCCCTGCCCTCGCTCGCCCTGCAA
>NW_009618623.1:2546-3437 GCF_000690535.1 Cariama cristata | reverse complement strand
CCACTCTGGCAGCTCCCCCTGCTCATGCCTGCGCTCATCCCTGCTCCTCCACCTGATTAATTCCTCATATGGCTCTGTAAATGCTGCCGTGATGCCCGGAGCGGGGAGACCCACGTGTCCCCCCTGCCTGGGAAGGAGCTCGCTCAGGAGAGAACCTGAGGGAGAGTCCCTGGGTGCTGCAATGACCTTCCCTTGACCCCCTCCAGAGTGATGCCCACCATCCCCATGCCCACCCTCCACCCCACGCCGTGTCCCCTCGCCGTGTCCTGCCCCATGGCTCTGGGACCTGCCAGGTGGGCGCAGGGGCCGAGGGCAGGACCCCCCCGCAGAGCTCCGCTCCCCAGCTGCTCCCAGCTGCTCCCATCCCCTCCCTGCTTCACCGGGCCGGCGGTTCATTTTAACAAGGCTTTCAGGCTTAAGTGCTGCTTGGCGTGACTGGGAGAAATTGATATTTTGAGAATGAGCTTGTGAGGGGCCATGAATAATTCACACCGGGGCGGTTCCATTCCCATAAACAGGCTGCTAAAAAACCCAAACCCAGCGCTTAACAAGGAAACCAATTCCCATCCTGCAAAGCCCCAGACCCCGGCTCAGCCTCCACTGAATCTTTCATCTCCAGAAAGGGGTTCCCACACAGCAGCGGCAGCGAGGGGAGCTGGCCCCGGAGCATCCTGGGGCAGTACCTGCTCCTCACACCGGGATGGGTGGCACAGCCTCAGGGAACCCTACTGGGGTCACTGGTGGCAGTGGCACCGAGGCCAGATGAGCTCAGGGTCAGCAGCATGTCACCAGCCCCATTAGGTCTGGTTTGACCTCTTGAATTCATTAGGCCCCTTGTTAAGGGCTACCCTGTGGGGTGGAGGGCAGCGAGCGCCCATTGCCATGGCAGTG
>NW_009618623.1:2144-2445 GCF_000690535.1 Cariama cristata | reverse complement strand
GGGGAACTGGGCTCAGCCCCTCTGGCACAAATCCTGCTGTCCATCAGAGGAGGTCCCCATGGAGACCCGTGTTCCCCGGGAGTTGGAGGAGATGGGCTCGCTCTCTCTCCGAGCATGCTGCGAGGATGAGCACCCTGGGGGGGGGTGCAGCACTGCCAGGCTGGAGCACAGCGTTGGCACAGGGATGACGGATTTGAACTGGCCATGAATAAATTTAGGCTAGAAATTAGAAGCAGGGTCCTCACTGCCAGAGCAACCAGCCCCGGCACGGCCCCAAGACGGGACTGCCCAGGGCACGAGC
>NW_009618623.1:1388-2129 GCF_000690535.1 Cariama cristata | reverse complement strand
CGAGGGATGAATGGGTGCCAGCGAGATCACAGCAGCCGGGCACGGGGCCGTTCCCAGCTCCATGTGCCCTTCCTCCTGGGTGTGCCCACCCCGTGCCAGCGAGGCTCCAGTGTCCAGCTGGTCCTCTGCACCATGGCTGGGGGACCTCTGTGCAACCCAGCATTCCCCACCTGCCCCAGTGCTGCTGCAGGGACCTCCTTTCTCACCCAGAGGGGACAGGACGGGGTCACCTACTGCACCCATCCCTTGCACGGGGCCATCAGGAAGACCCTCCATGGTCCCGCTCCCAGTGCCAAGCTGGGAGCCCGCGTGTGCCAGAGCTGCTGCACGGCGACAGCAGCGTCTGTTTGCTGCCACCGAGGATCTCTCTCTCTCCGGCTGCTTATTACTGGACGCCTTCCAAGCGACGGGGCTGGGTGACACTAATCCAGCTGGTTTTACAGCGAGAGCCCACACCAGCGAAGGGCTCGGTGGCTGCCCCACCATAGCTCTGCTGGGGAATGGGGCCACCAGGGCTGGAGGCTGCCCAGGTTTACACAGGTATCCCAGAGCATCCTGGGGAGGAGGGATCCAGGGAGGCCATGGGGCAAGAGCCAAGCTGGCACTACCACAACCACCAGCTCTTCCACCTGGAACGAGCTCAGGAAGACAGCTCGCCTCGCACCCCAGCCTGCAGGAGAAGTGGACGCCATGTAGCCCAGCCATCCCCTGCCCCTGGGCCGGCACAGCAGCTGTACAGGG
>NW_009618623.1:0-1208 GCF_000690535.1 Cariama cristata | reverse complement strand
GGTGGCTGCACCCGGACCTTGGCAGCCCCTCCACCAGCCCAGCAGGAGCCCAGCAGGGACTCAACCTCCCCCAGGCTGGACGTGCAGTGAGAGGGCAGCGAAAGCCCCCAGCCTTCCAGCAACACGCCGCATGCTGGGGACAAGGACCCCCAAAGGCACCAAGGGCCGAGCTGGCAGAGCAAGGGGTGACACAGGACCCTGTCCCCAGGGAGCAGGGTGGGAGCCTCATGCTGGTGCCTCGGCTCAGAGCCACACGATGATTAGTGAGGAAGAGCCCTGCAGCCCTGCTGCTGCGCAGGGAGAATTAGCGGTAATAAGTCATGATCATCCCCTGATGACGAGCACTTAATGTGTGCTGGTTGTGCTATCAAAGTGCCTCTTAAACCCCAATCGCCCTGTCGATAGCAATGGCAGCAGCTGATGGATCCCCAGCCACCCGGCCGCCCGGCCAGGTCGCTCCCGGCATGCCACAGGCAGGAGCATCGATTTCCCACAACTGCGAAGAGGCAAATATTTGAAAAGTGATAAATAAGGGGAGCTGCCGGCTCGGCTACGCGCTTCAAGGCCCAGGATTAAGGCAATGAGGTGAGACTGCCCAATTAAATCCCAATGAAAATGGCCGCAAATTCAATTTTTCCCCTCGCCCATATCCATCCTGAGGGCTGTGGGGGCTGATAACATGGGGTTCATCGATTGGCACTGCCGAGAAGAAATCTCTCTGAATTCAATTAGTTGGGAAAACACAGGGGGTGATGCGGGGACTGGGACCAAGGCTGTGTGCCTTCGTCATACCCAGGGGGATGGAGCACCCAGCACCTGCTGCGCGTCACCACAGGGCCGCTGGGCACACTGGTGATGGTACCCACGGGTGCTCACACTGCCGTGGAGAGATGGGGGAGAAACACCATGCATTGCTGTTTCTCTAGGTTTGCGACCCTTGGGGGGGTCACCCCAGGTCTGGCACCCCACCAGCATCTGCAGGACACGGTGGCAGCTGTGCCGGGGAATTGAACATCCTGCTCCATCCCTGGCACTGATGGCGACTGACAGGGAACAGCTTGTGTGAAACTCCCTGCGTCCCCAAGCGGTGCCTGGCCTGTGCTGAGCTGCACAGAGCAGGGCTGGCCCCAGCGGGGATGGGGCTGTGGGTGCTCAGCAGATCCCGAAGGTGTGGGGAGCCAGGACAGCGGGGCTGGGGTCTGCGGCTG
>NW_009618622.1:0-212 GCF_000690535.1 Cariama cristata | reverse complement strand
TCTGTCCCAGCCCCTCCCGTCCCCCAGCCATTGGCAGCCTCTTGCTCTCACACCTTCAAGGAGCCATTGGAGAGCAGGAGCTGGCACAAAGGAGGCAGGAGACACGGGTGGAGATTGAGTGTCTTCTGTCCTGGGTCGTGCACATTCCTGAGGGGGAGCAAGGTCAGGTCTGCGCACTTACCGACTCCCAAATGATGCAGGTGTGCAACAAT
>NW_009618621.1:0-734 GCF_000690535.1 Cariama cristata | reverse complement strand
AAGAGAGACTGTGTGTCAGAGTATGTTCCTATCGTGATTTCTAGAAGGTTTCCACATCTTTATAGAGTGGATTTCAATCCCAGATTGGCATAAAACTTCTATATAACTTTTTAAGTTTAAGCCTAATAAACAGTATGCTAGTACATATATATTTGATTTATACAGCTGTTCTTAGCACAATAGATTTAAATACTTTCTAAAACAGATGTCAATTCTCTCCAGTTTCAAACCAAAACACAAGTCAATTTGCAACAAAAACATGGGGGCCTCGGTGGAAAGACCAAACACGACTACCATTAGAGTCTATGTATGCCGTAAATGTCAGGGGACTTACTACTTTAAGGAAAGTATCTGCTTCTATGTCTCCTCCCCCATATTTTTTGCTTCTGATGTCATGAATTCTCAACATCAAAATTGAGAGGAAAGCAAATACATATAAATAAAATAAATCTCTTGGAAAATACTGATTAACATTCCTGTAAGTCAATGGTACTGGAAATGGCAATGACTTTTTGCTGGTGGTCTAAGCAGGAAATAAGAGCAACAGCTTCTTAGTAGCCAGGCTTCCCCACAAAATATTTCACCACAAGCGATTTTTCACTGCTCTAAACCCTGTCAAATGCCAGGTATGAGTACAAAATGCTACTCAAGTGATATAAAAGAAAAAAAAAATCACTGTGTTAGTATTTTACACTTCCCTTGTAAGGAATAAACAGGCATTAAAAAAATTCAAG
>NW_009618620.1:0-750 GCF_000690535.1 Cariama cristata | reverse complement strand
CTACGTCGACAGCTCCCAGCTGACACAGGAGCTGGATGGTGCCTTCCCCTACTGCCACGACGAGTGGGTTCAGTTCTTCCAGGTGTCTGTTACCACGCCGTTAGCCATCGCCTCACCTCCCCGCGGTGCCCCTCCGTCCCCACCGCGGCTTCCATGTCTCCCAAACATCCCTGGAAAAGTGACAGCAAAGCCCAGGAGAGGCGAAGGAAAAGGAGAGCTCTGAGCGCAGGAGGGCAACCCCCTCCTGCCTGCTTCTGATGGCTCCTGCCTGTAACTGCCCATCCACCTCCATGCCCCCTTCCTCCTCGGCTTTAACCCGGTTCCCCCCGGTATTCCCTGCTCTGGCCTGGCACTGCTCAGGGCCAGGCGCCCCCCCGCCCTCCTTCTTGCCCGGCCGCCCCGGCCCCACTGACTGCTGTGTATCCCTCCCACAGAAACTGCATCCCTTCACCGCTGGCCTCACCCAGGCATCGGAGCTGCTGCAGAGCTGCATCCAGGAGCTGCGGAGTGCCGACGCGCTGGCGGGGACGCAGGTACCGGGGGCTGCGGCACCGCAGGTTGTAGGCATTTCCAAAGAGCCCGTCTGCAGGCCAGCACACAGCGACATTTCACCTTGGTTGTCCAAAACTCGGTGTAACCACTCCCAGATCGGCTGCTCCTGGCTGTGGGGCTGTCCCCTGTCCCCTTTGCTCGTCCCTCGGGGTCCAGCCCTGGGTGCCCGTTCTGTGCTGGCCCGGAGCCGCCAGGCAA
>NW_009618619.1:463-804 GCF_000690535.1 Cariama cristata | reverse complement strand
TACCCATCACCTTGCTTATTGCGTGTACTTTACCATGTGTGATACTCTGCAAGCCTCAACAGTAAATCCACTACAGGGCAACATTTACTGGCTTTTGAAAGGAGTCTGATTAATGGCAAAGCCCTGTGAATAGACCCTTTTTGATGTCTCTTCTTTACGACTGCTGCCAAAGCCATCCTCTTGTCCTGACAATAGAATCATAGACTCATTTAAGGTGGAAAAGACCTTTAAGATCATTGAGTCCAATCATTAACTTAGCATGGCCAAACACACCACTAAACCATGTCCCTAAGCACCACATCTACACGTCTTTTAAATACCTCCAGTGATGCTGACTCCAA
>NW_009618619.1:0-306 GCF_000690535.1 Cariama cristata | reverse complement strand
TCTTCCCTCAGCCTCCTCTTCTCCAGACTAAACAACCCCAGCTCCCTCAGCCGCTCCCCATCAGACTTGTGCTCCAGACCCTTCACCATCTTCGTTGCCCTTCTCTGGACTTGCTCCAGCACCTCAAGGTCTTTCTGGTAGTGAGGGGCCCAGAACTGGACACTGGATTCGAGTGTTCACCAGTGCTGAGTTCAGGGGAGAAACAACTGATGAGATAGATGGAAGAAGTAAGATTTTAAACAACCACAACCAAAACTCTTTGATAAGCAAATCAAGTAATGAAAATTCATGCACCAGGAGAAAGTC
>NW_009618618.1:33494-44919 GCF_000690535.1 Cariama cristata | reverse complement strand
AAATGGGAGTGCGGCCCGTATAGCTGTGTCCCCGCCGGAACTCCCAGGAGAGCGTTCCAGGAGCTTTCGCACCTGATAGTCTTTTATGAGATTTAGAGCCTTGTTGCTGAAATTGATGAAGTTTCTATGTGAGAAGTGTGATCTGGTAAAAGCGTAGCTTCTGGTATTTCGATGTCGGTGGCATTTTCCAGCATGTTGTCTGTCCTGAGCCCCATGCTCCTCCCTGTCCCAGCTCCTGGTGTGTCCCTTGTGTGCAGTTCCCTCTGTTGAGCTCACCCACCCCGGAGAAGTTCTGCGTCAACCTGACCAGACCATGGCTTGGTGAACATCTCCTTTGAGGCAGTACCAGCTTTTTAGTCTTCATTTTGGTCCCTGCCTTCAGTTACATGGGTGGCATGGCGGAGTGGGTGATAGAGCTGCTCTGATGAAAAAAGATTTGGCCAAAGACAAAGGTTGTCTTTAATGGGAGGTCGGTTGTCTAAACCGACTCACTGTGCAGCATTGTAACAGGGAGGATGGTGCAGCAGTGGGAATAAGGAGAAGGGATTCATTTCTCCACTACTAGAAGAGGTAGGTATCGAACTGCACTCGGAAGCAGCATGTGGAGAGAGGATTTTTGAGAGGTGCTCTCCATAATGAAGGTACAGTGAAAGGATCTTGGAAATAAAGTAGGAAAAGATTAAAAAAAAAAAAAAAAAGCCTCACTGGCCAAAGTGAAACTACAGCCTGACAGCAGTCAGTTTTGATTATGAAGGGACCACAGGGTTCATCCCTCTGTAGGTACGGTCCCATGTTCCCCTCTTGATGCCAGTCGTGTGTCTAGGTCAGACCTGGGCTGTTTGACCTGTGCAGGGACAGGGCAGGCTGGGAGGGAGGAGGCACTGCTGCAGCAGTGCCAGAGGCCGTGCACGAAAAGCTTTTTGAGGAGGGAAGGGGAAGGTGCGGGTGGTGGGACTGACCTGCTGGGGAGCGAATTTTTCCAGTGAGAGTCTAATTGTTTTCCTGGCTTTCAGTTCTCCTTCCAGGAAAATGGCTGGGGGGCATCCCTTGCTGAAAGACTGGTCAGGTAAGAGCTTAAATTTCAGAAGTAATTTCTAGCATGCAAGAAGTTGTGCAGCTTTTCTAAAAGGAATCCAGCACAGGTTAATATTTAGTGTATATGTATTTATTAAGATTTATTTATTTATTGAAGTGGAACTACCTTACTGGTAACCTGCCCAGTACTGGTGGAAATACTGGGTGTTTCTTGCCACTCAAAGTTGAGTGGAAACAAAAAAATCCTTAGTGATTGTCAAGATTGTTGTTCTGGTTTCATAGTCTTAAGTGACCGGTAAATACTACACATGCAATCTGTGCGTGCAGTTTCAAACCATAAAGTTATAATCCTATTGAAAACTCCTGTGACATCTCATCATTTCTGAGAGGGATGGAGGCAGGTATCCTGACAGAATGGTTCAACACTTCCCCAGTTTAGTTCTGGTAGGCAGAGGAGAGATGTTCTTTTTGATATGTGTCTGTGTTTCAGAAAATGCGATGTTGTGAACCGTGGGCTCTCAGGGTACAACACCAGATGGGCTAAATTGATCCTTCCGAGACTGATCACTAAAAGTACCGGTGCTGAGAGTACTGTTGCGGTTACTATTTTCTTTGGAGCTAATGACAGTGCTTTGAAAGGTACGGTATCTTGCCCTTTTTTTTTTTTTTTTCTGTGACCTGTTCTCTTAAGACAGTTTTACAGTTTAGCAGAAAAGGCAGAACATTACACAGACTTCTCCTGCTGCTTCTCTGTGAACCAGTTGTGCTCTTTTCATTTTTACAGTGGATTGTTTTCAATCATTTTGTTTGTATTTAAACCATGCAATGCCTTCTGTTTCTCTCCCTCTCACCAAGTTTTAATATTAGTAGTAAATTTCAAGGTGCTCAAGAATTAGTCGTATATCTGTAGCCTAAAACTGGAGTTGGGCATCTAGCTGATTTTTCTGCCTTTAAAGCAGTCTGAGTTCTTGGCAGATGGGTTGAGGAAATGAGGGAAGGTAGCATTTGGATTCTCCTTAAGGTAAGCATAGCAGCACACAGAGCTAGTCTAATCAAATAGTAGCATCAGTGTGCTGTAGATCCATGGGAATTTCCAAAATTTTCTCTGCATCCAAGAGAGTTAAAAATCTTAGGTTTTGTTTCAGGTGAGGTTTGAGGTGATTACGTGATCTATATACTAAAATACAGAGTTTTAAGAAAAAGCATCTTAGAAAAAAAGTGATTTTTTTGTTGTTGTTGTAAGAAAAAGCATCTTAGGAAAAAAAAAGTGGTTTGTTTTTATTTTTTAACTCTGTGCCTTATTGGTGTTAGTTGAAAGTGGTGTGTTTAAACTCTTGATCTGTCTGCTTTGGATATTGAGGAACAGCATTTTCCTACCACACCTCCTGAACCAGTGGTTGAGGTGAACTGCATACTGAAAATGCCCACATTCATATACTGTGTAAAAAGGATCTTATGCTGCGTAATAAATCTGTGAGCAGTTTAACATCGCTAACGTATGTGCTCCATCCCCTAACAGAGCTGAACCCTAAGCAACACGTTCCTTTGGAGGAATATGCTGCGAACTTAAAGAGCATGATACAGTATCTGAAGTCAGTGGACATTGCTGAAGACAGGATTATTTTGATAACACCACCACCTCTTCAGGAATCGGCTTGGGAAAAGGAGTGTCTTGCCAAAGGTAAAAGAATGATACAGATGGGCAGAATTTCTGCATTTTACCAGCAGACTGTGGATTACTCATCCCAGGCTGGCAGATTATTAGCTTCGTGCTTGTGCCAGGTTGCAGTCGTGTTCTTTGAGTTGATGGAAAAGGACTGCTAGCTGTTTCGCTGAAAGCTTTTGGATAAGCTCGTGGAGTAACTACCAACTAAATAGTAACATCCTTTCAAAAGTTTGATTGATCTATTCATGCATAAAACTGACAGAAGTGGCTGCTCTTTGAGAACATAGGTTTTGCCAAGATGTCCTAGGCAGACTATGTCATGTGCTGGCAGGTTCCAAAATAACGTGAATAATGGAAGAAATTTTGGCACTGTGTGCCTTAGAAAATGTGATAATAGTCACAGCATATTTCACATCTATTTGGATAAGCAGTGGTATCCTAGCCAGGTTTATTTTAAATTTAAAAAAAAACCCAGAGAATATCATATTCTAAGGATGCTAATAAAAGTACCTGAAAAAGAAGCAAAAGGTAATTAAATGATTTCTAATTATGTTGTTCAAGCTAAGTCTAAAAATAGAGACATAACAGTGCTGCTTACTTTGTGTTACTCAGCTGGTGAAATTGCCATAATCCCACTGACTCCAGCAGCGACAGTTTATACCTCCTGAGAGCCCGTCCTCTTTTCCATTGGGACAGCTTGTCCAGTTCTTGCACATTTATAAAAGACTTTTGAGTTAGATTCAGGTACATACAGAGTTGTCACCTTAGTATTTGCAGGGTTTTCTCTAATTTAGGTGGTATTGCGTATGCTCAGTTGTGTACTCAATCAAAGCGGTAACATTTTGAAGATGGCCTCATGTTTAAACTGCATTAAATTAGACTATGTTACTGCATGACTTTGCATTATGGGGCTTTGGTGTGTGGCAGTGATCACTGTGCAAAAGAGATTTTGGACTCTATGGACTTTCAGTCTCATCCAGCAGGGTAGTTTTTGTATTTAATTTGGAAAAGGAAGAGAAAGTCCTAGAGTAATACTCACAGATTGTGTAAGACAGTAGTAGCTGTAGCAGGTCAGATGAAACATCAGACGTGGCCAGTACTGTGCATGTCACAGTAGTTGGTCCTTGGACAGGGCGTAAGGGACAGGTCAGGCACAGAGCAGCCTTTCCTGGGGCGTGCGCCCGGCTCCCACGGAAGCTGCTACTGCCATAGTTTGCGAAACACGCGCCCGTATTGTCCTTTTGAAGATCTGTTAGGTGCGCACACCGTGAACACTGCTTACTGGCTCCTAGCTATCAAGTAACACTTTTAAAATGTTACTTCATTTTTGTCTTAAAGCTATGCTTTTCATGGGGTAGGGAGGGGGGAAACTTGCATTTACAGTGTTGAATCTGCCAGCATCTGTCTAAAAGAGATTGCTGTCTAGGGCTGGAACAAAAGACAGGGTGATCTCAGACCGTGGACCACAAATCAAGTATTGTGGGCACAGTAAGTGGCAATATTAGATCATCTGCTCTCAACCAGTATCCAGGAGAAATGTTCTGCTTATTTTTAGTTTTGTCAGATAGGTATCGGAGCAAAGGAGAGATGTGAAACATGAGGATGATGATGTTCACAGGAACATTCATCCAGGCGTGAAGAGGCACGAAAAGAAACTCAGCTTCTGATGAGAGTGCTGTAGGAGACAGAGTCAAAGCCCTTACTAAAGTCAGAGCTGTTCTTTGTCGTCTGCGTAGCCATTGTGTCATCACAGAGAGCAATTGGGTTGGTCAAGTACGATCTGGCTTTGTTAAATTTGTGTGGAAGTTCCTTCTGATCCTTCATGTGTTTGGAAATGAATCCCAAGAGGAGGTAACCCTACTCTCTTTCGCAACACTGAGGTGAGGCTAAGTGGTTGACACCTCCCCAGGTCCTTTTTCTTCCCTTTCTTAAAAAGGAGTGTGATGTTACCCTTCTTCCAGTCACCACAGGTCTGCCATTAGCCATGAATTTTTGTAGGTGGTAGGCATTGACCTCACCAATGCAACAGGCCGCTCCTTCGGGTCAGTCCCACACACCCAGATGCATCTGGTGCCTCTGAGTACCCCCTAACTCATTGCTTCCCACTGTTGGCTGTCCTCCTTCCTGCACTGAGTGGGTATGTGCAGGTCGGGATAAATCATTAGGGTGCCTCCTTGGTCCCTCAGGAGACCCCCATGTTCCCTGAGCTACCTTTGGCTGCTGCTCTTCGCTTACAGCCCCAGCACGTGTTCCTGCAGAGCTGCGCATGGAGAGCAGGTGTGTGTTGAAACAGTTGAGCAGTAATCCTAACAATGAAAGAAAAGGCAAAGAGAGAATAAGAAATTACCAACTCTGCTAGATTACCTCGAATCCTGCGTTCAGTTTTGGGCCCCTCTCTACAAGAAAGACCTTGAGGTGCTGGAGCAAGCAGAGAAGGGCAACGAAGGTGGTGAAGGGCCTGGAGCACAAGTCTGATGGGGAGTGGCTGAGGGAGCTGGGGGTGTTTAGTCTGGAGAAGAGGAGGCTGAGGGGAGACCTGATTGCTGTACCACAACCTGAAAGGAGGGTGTAGCCAGGTGGGGGTCGGTCTCTTCTCCCAAGTAACAAGTGATAGGATGAGAGGAAATGGCCTCACGTTGCGCCAGGGGAGGTTTAGATTGGATATTAGGACAAATTTCTTCACCGAAAGGGTTGTCGAGCATTGGAACAGGCTGCCCAGGGAAGTGGTGGAGTCCCCATCCCTGAAGGCGTTTAAAAGACGTGTAGGTGTGGTGCTTAGGGACATGGTTTAGTGGTGGGCTTGGCAGTGCTAAGTTAATGGTTGGACTCGGTGATCTTAAAAGTCTTTTCCAATCTAAATGATTCTGTGATTCGAAGCCATAGAAAGGGAAAGGGACAGGATGGCAGGACCTCACCTGGGGAGGTGAGATTGTGATCAGTACAGGGAACTTGGCAACAAAGGGAGCTCTGTGTGCTGGAGGCTGAAGGAGCTGAAGGGCCACTCAGGCTATGGGAGAGTGGAACCAGGAAGAAAGTTGAAGAAGGCAAGAGTTAGGAAACGTACCATGGTGGGGAAGGACCAGTGAGGCTGCCGAGGATGTTTTTATGATGAAAAGAAACGATGGGAGAAAAGAGGTGGCAGTGTGAAGAAGTGGGAATCATCAGATGCAAAGAGGGAGTAGAGTAGGAATTGATGAATTGCATTATAGGCCCCATTAAAAAAAAAAAAGCCCAAACAACATAATGCAATAATATCCTGCCCCAAAGTTTCACTGTGGTCCCTGCAAAACTGCGGGCTTACAGTTGCTGGCACTGAGCACGTACAGAATGTCCAGCTCCCAGTGTAACTGCGCGCACAAACATAGCAGTCACGAGCGCTAATGAAGCATTGGACCTAAATGTACCCCAGTTTTACCAGCATGTTACAATGAGGGGACTACCATAAGGAGATGTTAAATGTCAGATGTCATCCAGGAAGCGGAAAGTGAGCTTGTAAATAGATTTACATTTACTTCATTCTTCATGCTAGTAGCAGGTGTATGGAGAGTTTTAAATCTATGCACTGGTTTCACCTGAAGCTTGCCAGCAGGTGAAGGCTGTGAGCCGCACAGAAATAAGCTTTACCCTGTGTGCTTGTTGCTGTTGCCTCTCTCTTGCCTGTTACACATCTGTTGACAGGAGAAATGTTTTGAAATGCCTAGAAAACAAAAGGTGCCCTGAAAGAGACTAAACAAGCTATAGCTTCCAGCTGCTTAAATTGAGGTGCTTCGGGTTTAGTTTGTAATTGATTCCAGCTGCTGCTTTAACAAACTGATACCATCATGTGTACCACAGAAGACTGAAATCAAGCTCTGTCAGTCACAATTGCTAAATGTTTTCTTTGTTTCGGACTGATAGGTGACAAATTAAATCGCCGCAACGCCACCACCGGGGAATACGCCCAAGCCTGTGTTCAGGTAGCGAGGGACTGTGGAACGGATGTACTCGACCTCTGGACACTGATGCAAAAAAATCAGGTATGATGTCATGAGAAAGACTTCGAAACTGTCATGAATTGTGAAATGCGTCATTTAGCATAGAGGAACCGGTAGTGCCACGTTATCACTGAAGTGATAGAAAATATATCCAAATTACACTTTGGGGAAGGAAGAAAATAATCCAGAATGCTTCATAGTGGGCTGTGAGAAATAAAGCTTAATACCACCTGGCCATTGCATTTGGTTAGGAGATGGGCCCTGGGTGCGCTCCGTGTGAATAGCCTTTTCCTTGGGCTTTGAGTCATGGAATAGTTCCAGTTGGAAGGGGCCCATGGAGGCACCTAGTCTGACCCGCTGCGCAGTGTTGGGCTGACTTCAAAGTCAGATCAGGTGGCACGGGAACCTTGCTGGCGCTCCTGACCAAATACCCACACTTGTCCACGTGAGAGAGGCTGCAGACTTTTCCCATAAGCAGGTAACGCCAGTTCGGACACCGAATCTTTTCTCGCTCCTGTGTCTCCGGTGCAGCAGACCGTTCAGTAGTGCAGTAGACTCTGTATTTTGATTGTCACTTAATCCTGGGATCTTTCCCTGATGAATAGCAGTGACTTTGGTCATCAAAACATTCTCTTCATACTTTAATACAAATGGTGAAAAATAAAACCAGTATATATACTGGCTTTGAAGAGCTTACTTAAAAATTACTCAAGACCTTCTATTTGCAACTAGCAAATACATTGATGCATGGTTTTATCCTCCCCTGTAGGATTTCTCTTCCTATTTGTCCGATGGTCTTCATTTATCAACAGAAGGCAACAGCTTTTTAGCAGCACAACTTTGGTCACGCCTGGAAAAAAAACTGTCTGCTCTTCCTTTGCTGCTTCCGTACTGGCGTGACGTGGACCATACGGACCCCGAGGCCAGCCTGCTGTGAGATCCCCTGCAGCCTGGAGCAGAAGCATCCGAGCCTGACAAAACCAGGGTCCTCGCAAACAGCCGGTATCCAGCAACACCCTGCAGACTTTGCACGCAGGGGGGAGTGGGGTCGTGGGGAGCCCTGTGTCAGTGCTCTTCCGTGTCCCAGTCGGGCTGTGGGAGAATAAAGATGAGCCCACGCAGGGTGTGTTGTGGGGTGGTTTGTCTGCACGCTGCTTGTGCCGGGAGCTGGAACATCTGTGGGGATGAGCGGCTCTTTCCTTGGAAGGCTTGGAGGAAAATGTCTCAGGGGCCCGGTGACCAAGGGACAGAGGCTGCCCTGAGGAGCTGCTGGCCTAGCTGAGCTTTGGGGACTACGCTTTGATTAGTACCACCTACTGGCTTTAAACACCTGGGAGCTGCTAAGAAGCAGTAGCGTGGAATTTGTCAAGAGCCATTCATGTCAGTCCAGATTAATTTATTTGGATGTAATACAGCAGTACAAGCAGTTATCTGAGCTTTAGCAAGGCTTTCAATTGATAGTGTGTAGTTCAGAGCAGGGGTTTTCAAGTTTTAACTTCTTTTGGCACCAGCAGCAGCTTCTTTATGCCTGGCTCTTGCGTATAGACTCAGATTTGAAAGCAGCGCATGTTCTTGAGCACGTGCAGCACCAGTTTTATACTACCTATTTTGAGACGCTTGAAGAAACTACTAGAAAGGGTCTGCATCTCTGCTGCCAGAGCTGCCCTGTACATCGTTTGCCATCAAGTTAAGGAGACCTTTCAAGTGAGCTTTGGTATTCATAATTTAACAACTGATGTAACAAGTGAGTACTGCCTACTATGTATAGTTTTTTGCCAAGAGAACACAAACTACAGAACTACCTTTACAAACTGCAAAAAATTGCGTGAAACCTAGATGAAATTCAGCAAACATGGGGGAAAAAAAAAAAGTGGTTTGCAAAATAATTGGCTAGCTAGTCAGCTAGCAGCAAAAATGAAGATACTACTGGACCATGGATTAAAAACCAATAAATAATGTGTCACTGCAAATACCCCTGTATAATTCTGGGCTGGAGTATGTTGGTACAAAACAGATGAGGCCAATAGTGATGTAGTTATGCACTGAGCAAGACAGAGACTGATGAGAGAGCATCAAGCTGTCCTGTGTTGTCAGTGCCGTGAGGCTGCCTTTGCTTCATTAAATAGCTAAAAGTTTGCCAGGACCTGTCATCTGCTGTGTAATTAATTGTGTTATAAATGGGAGCAGAAGCAGTTATTTTTCATGTGCCTGGAGCTAGACCAGGAGCTAGTCTGATTTATAAATATTTATGAGTATTAAACTGGGCTGTCCTTTCTGTAATACATGCTTCCAGTAAAGACTGGCTAAACAGCGGAAGGGGCTCCCTGTGGCAGCTGTGGCTCTTCCTGCGTTAAGACGTTGGGAACAAACTGTGCAAGTCCTGCTTTCACAGCTTCTGGGATATGGCTCGGTGTGGGGGGTGGATTCCATGGTGCCCACGGCCTGCTCCAGATCTCCAGTTTCAAGCTCCCAAGCGCCTGGTGGTCATCTGGGAAGCGAAGACCTTAGTGCTGCAAACACGTACTGACGGATTTGCTACCTGAAAAAGCATTTGAGGATGCACCCGCACCTTGGCTAGGAATTTCAGTCAGACCCGACCCTCATCCAGAGGACACACGGTGAGACCAACTCCCTCCCCCGCAGATCTGCACCCCACATGCCCAGGGTTCGGCCTCTGCGACAACCGAGTTTCAGAGGTGAGCACTTAGAAATAACAGGCTGCATGCCAGTTTAACTCAGGCTTTGGCAACTGAAGAATTAGGTCTTTTCCAGAAGGACTGCACAGAAACAGCTCTTGTTTAACTAATTTCTTTTTTAATATAAAAAGGTTTTATTGGGAATTAAATTAACTCCTCACACACATGTACTTTGCACTGAATCAAAACCAAGAAAACCCAAACAACTCCCCCCCGCCCCCCGAAGTTCAAACCCCAGTCTATAAAACGCAAGAGCTAGTCGGGTAGGAATACCGTAAGGCACACGTTCAAGTATTAGTGTAACACCAGTCCCTGGTGGGGAGGAGAGGGGAGGGAGGTACTCGCCCCATCCTTTCGGCACAGGTTTGGTTACTTTCCCTCACCCACAGCTGCGATTCCCATGTGGCTGAGCAGAGGCTTGTAACAGTTACAATGGTTGTACCGGTTTGGTCGCCTTTTATGTCAGTTTTATCAATAGATTATTGTGGGAGAAAAGAGATACAGAATGAGGATGCTGCTTTACTATCGTGACAGTTGCTCTGTGACTCCATGTCAGTCCCTCTGCTACAAAGCTCAAACAACGCTCCCGTGCCACTCCCAGCTCACCAGCTGTATCAGACAACACCGTTCAATTACCAGCTTCTGACATTGCATTTTACTACCTGTGTGGGAATTAGAATTCATGAAGTCCCCTCCTTATCCTTGCCTTGTAAGTTGAACAAAGGTTTCTTTCTTTTTTGATTAAATTCACAATTTGTTTTAAACAAATGCCTCCCCGCAGTGGAATGAATTTTCCCCCTCATTTATTTATGCAGTAGGAGCTCTAAAGGCCACACAGACCACAGAAAACCGAGGCTCAGCTCTTTGAACACCTCAACAATACTGTTACGTATTTCAAAATAACATTCGGAGAAACATTTCTGCACCGAAACAACTGCTGTGAACAGCTGCTTAAAACGGTCCTCATCCCCGCAAATGACTTCTCCCCTTACACTTCTTTCTCCTACCAGCCACCTGCAACATGGAGGCCCCTGAGTGCAGAGCAGGGAACTCCCAAGGAAAGCTTTTCTATGCCATGAAGACAAGACAACCTCACCGCCAGAGGCAGAAGCGTTTCATGCTAGAGGAACACTTCCATGCATCACATAAGGTTTAACAGCCTCTCTATGATCCTTTTATTTTTATTCATTTAGAAGACGTATATCTTAAGCTTCTTGATTCCAATTATGCATGTTCATGGGATGCTGTAAGACTCTATTTTTATCTGTTTCATCACTCTCTTTCTGTTCTCAAGGCATCTGTTTAGGTTTTTGCTTACATGTACCTTAAACTGCTAAATGATCTACTCTATGTGGAACATACTGCACTGTTTTCATTTTGGTTTTAAAAGCCCCTTAATTTTGTCTATCAGTGCTGTCAGACTACAAAATATTAAATTATAAAAAAGGCTGATATACACAATCCAATATCCAGCAGGATATTTGGTTTTGCACCACAGGTTGAAGGAAATGTTAAAGGTCAAAGAAATAGAAAAACAAATCCAAAAAGCTTCAAAAACAAGCCAGTTTTAGTTTGGATTTTCCTTTTTGAAAGATAATAATGCTCTAATAAATGTAATTTAAGGAAGGTCATACACATGACCAGCATCTGCAGTAGGTCACTTCCTTATTTCTCCCACTCCCTCACAAAAATATATATACACATATATTTATATTTATATATATGAAATGGTTTTAGATCCTTATTTTGCAGACACGAGTCATACACTGAGAAGGCGGCAGGACACTAGCATTCTGTTTCTTTGCTGTCCACCCGGTTCTGGCGCTGTAGTTTGAAGGATGAAGCTTTCTCACTCCTAATGACAGGATGGTCTGTCAAGTCCTCAAAAGATTTGGCGGCCGAGCTGCTATTTGGGAAAGGGTCCTTCTCAAACCCGTCCTCATCGATGTGAGAGTCAGTGCTTGGGTCCTCCTGAATAGTGTCCATTCTTTGGTGGTCCTGTTTCGGTGCCGCAGCGACAGCGGGCACGGCTGGGGTGGGGCGCCGGGGCTGGG
>NW_009618618.1:4944-33468 GCF_000690535.1 Cariama cristata | reverse complement strand
GATGATTCGAACGGAGGCAGAGTCCAGGCTGCTGAGCATCTCCACGTTCTGCAAGACACAAGTGGCCACGTCACTGGGAAAAGCAACCAGGATGTAGTCCAGGGTTCAGTTTTCGCACCATTTTTAAAGGGAACAGGCAACAGGCACCTTCTGAGGAGCACCTGTACTGCTGTTAGAAGGGTTTAAAGGCTGCCGCCTCCTCCCCTCCGCTCCCAGCAGCGATGTGCTGGCTGCCCTTGTGCCACCGCAGGTTACTCTGCTAGCCAGGCCAAACCCACTGCACTGCGGGGGCAAAGGGAGTTCGATTTTGCATTTCACAGCAGATTTATACTTACATAGGAGCATACTTCCAACAGAAGTAATCTGTTGTATCGGTTTGCCCTCCAGAAAGCCAGCGACACTAAGCACTAAAGGCAGAAAGGCCCTTTTATCTCTGCTTGTTCCTTCTCCATATAAAGTATCGCAGACGACAACATCACCAGGACAGAGCTGAGCGCTCAGCCCCACCTCCCCGGCAAAACCTAGGACTGGCACCACAGGGTCAAGCCAGACGACACCAAGAGCTCAGTGCAGGGAAACAGCCCGAGGTACAGCTTATTGCACTCTTCCACCCTGCAGAGTTCCCTGTTTCATGTGCAAGAAGCTGCACCGAATGCAGGGTCAAAAACTGGAGGAACCACTGTGATCACACACCCAAATTCTGCAACCCAGATTAAGTTAAAGCCCATTGATTTCTGCTTCTATTTGGGCATGGTTTGGAAAATACTGAGAGATTTCTGGGCATAAAAAAAGAAAATCTCCACAAACCTTAGTAAACAGTAATACTGGGCAGGATGAGATGGTTACCTGCTACCAGTAGCATATTTCCCAACCGCTCAATCCTCAGCAAATCCAAAAGACACAAGATTTGTTTGTTCAACTGTGAGCCCATTAACTACACCTGTGCTCTGTTCCTACACCTGCTGCTGGGATTTTCTTGACTGAATTCAAGTATAAAGCTCTAAGGTGACTTTTCTTATGGCATTCAATACCAGTTGTGGGGCAGTCAAACGAAGATCACCTTCAGTTACACCCGAGCAGATGACAAAGGCAACCTGCCTCAGCGGTCTTAGACTTCAGTGTGCTTCCCCCAGTGGCTGTGCAAGAAAGAGCTCTGCAAAGCTTTCCCCCCCCTCTCGTTACAAAATGACATTTCCTTAATTGAATGTTTTGGTTATTAATAAGAATTGGGTTGTCGAAGCACTGGATAGGATACCCAAAAATCTATGTCAGAAGGTGCCCTGTGCCGAACTGCAATTAAAATTTATCTAGGTACTTTTTTTGCTCTTCCCCTCTCCCAACTCAGTGTCTACAAGGTGAGAAGTGTCACTGACACGCCCTGAGGCCAGCTCTCCCGTCAGCAACTGGAAGGCTTTAGCACATCTCACCACTAGAAGCTGACTCCTGCAAACACCCGTTCTGCAGCAAAGACACCACGGTTTTGCAGAGATTCTTCTGCAGCGTCGCCCCGCTGAGCCTCATGCTTCTCTGGCATCGCTTGGGTGGGAACAAGCGGTCTGTGGTTGAAGGTGGCAAATGACCCGGTGCTGAGGGGACCCCGCGCACAGGCGCCCGCAGCGCAAAGCAGTGCTCCACAGAGCAGAGCGGCTTCCTGCCCCGGAGCTGCAGCTGCTGCAAGAGAGCTGCTTTGTCAACAAGGTCAAGGCACAGCTCTTACAGGAAGGAAGAATTAGACCCCGCCAAACTGCAGTGCTTGAATCAAACACGGGCTTGTTCAAGAAAACCGTTTTTCCTCCAATTGATTCATCCACCTGCAGCGTGAGGCACGGGGCTCCAGGTCTCTGTTATCACTTCTTTGATAAATTCTCTGCACACACCTTTGGTTCAGATTGCCTAATGCGCATTGGATAGCTTTCTGCCAAGTCCTATTCAGAGAGCAACTTACACTGGGGCAAAACAGGGACTTTGTGTTCTCCTCGTACTGCTTGTCCAATTTCTTGTCCTATTGGAAAACAAACAAAAGCAAGCCAAAACACACAGACAGAAAACAAGAAGGTTAGTTTCCCAATTGCCAGGTCCCTGTCCCCGTTTCCCTGCAGGGACACAGCAGCGCGTGGGGCTCTTTTCCCTTCCCCTACCTCCCCTGCCTCCCCATCCATCCCAGGAGCGCTGGGAGGCACAGCAGCCCTCTGCTCTAACCCCACGCTGCTGTCAGCACCACGCCACGTGCCCACGCTCTCCGTTGCCACAAGCTCGCTCTTTACCCATCCACCCAAGCTCAACCAAGACCACTTCCTGCTCTGGGTCTCCCCACAAAATGTGGGTGTCTTATTTCTTAGCAGAGCTTTAAAATACTTTGACTCTAATGGAAGTTACCAAAATTATACGTGGGTAGAATTCGGGATGTAGAGAAAGAAAATCTGCCTAGGAAAAAATGGGAAGGGCTCCGGGAACAGTCATGGGAGCGCTGGATCTGCCACAGCCCGGCAGAGTTTAGCAGGAGTTTTGCCTATTGAAGGAGTAGTAAATCTAAAGGCTTCCCATCACCTCCTCCCACAGACATCTCCCATTTCGTATATGAAGGGTGTTCTCTTACAGCTCAATCCAACAGAGCACTCCTCTGAAAAACAGCTTACTCACCACGCAGTGCACAAGGATGCTGAGAGGAATCCAAAAAAGTAAGGAGAAGACAAGCACAGAGCCCACTATATTATCCGCTAGGAACTTCCCTGTGAAATCAGTTCCAATCTGTTAGTAACCTACAAACACCATCTCATGAACGTACGCACACATAGCCCCATTCCGCAGCTGCTGCTCACGCAAGCCAAGCCACAGAATTGCTCAGAGAAGCACAGGCTGCAGGACTAGGCAAAGATACAAGAAATTATACAATTTTAGAAAACTGTATCCAGTATGTTAACAATACTGTTTTTTTTTTCCTCTGTTCTTCTCTGGTGAGCAATGCTGACGGGCTGTAACATTTAACAGGAGTTGACTGGGAACGGGCTGTATTGAGTCAGCCAAGCCACCCCTCAATTCTACAAGACACACTGCGAGTCTGTTACCAAATTCTGATTTTACAGTCAGGTGATAACTACCTGCCTCCACAAACCAAATATTTGAACATCAAAGAGTGACAAACTGCCTCTACCTGAGCAGGCTAAAGAGCTTTAACAGTTACTTAAGAAACAATTTTTTGACCCTAGAACTCAAGATTGAAAGCCTCAAACCCAGATGATTACACCTTGTGTGCACAGCATTACCATGAGCGCCTGCAGTTACTCAGTCATCGCCCAGCACCGGCTTACCAACAAGTTTTGTATGGTTCCAGTAACACAGTGAGACACTGGGGGGTTACACAGAGGTTACACCAGGGGGGCTGCCTGCTTGGATTGCACAGTGGGGATCAAGTCCAAGGAGGCCCACACACAATGGCTGGGCAGGGACTCAGTACAGGCACACAGCTTGAGATGTGTGGCCCCAGTGGTTTTCTTAAGAGAGAAAAGAAGTTTTCCTCTCCCAGTCTGTTGACATTTATTCTCACTGAGAGGCCCACTTCATACTACGCTAAATCTAGCTGACCTCTAAAAAGACTGTCTGTTATTTCCTTTTCTCTAATTGACCTACTTCTTGGTATTCAGACAAGGAGCTATCGTCTCCTTTACAAGCTTGGGAGATGCCTAGAAAACAACAGAGTGAAAAAATGCAAAGTGATCCCCCATCTTTTCAGCTTTAAAATGGCAAGATCAGTATTGTCAAACTTTAAGCAAAAATATAAATACATGTATCAGAAACACAGCTACTAGCTACCCCTGCATACCAGTAAATAAAAACATCCAGCTAACTCCCTCCGAGGCTTCAGAGGTTCGTATCATGAATTAAAAAAAACCCAAAGGAAATGGTTACATATCTTACCAAAAGTATTGATGCTGAGTTGGTCTATGAAATCCCAAAATCGTTCAATCACATCCTGTACTTGCTTCTCGCATTTGCCCTGCAAAAGTAAACACTTATTTACAAAATAATCTTATGCTATCTAAAGATTAACTACTGCCTTCTTGGAGAGGGAGGAAGGTACAAAGATGGTAATGAAATGAAAACTCCAGGCACAGCAGCACTTGACTCACATTCTGAATACAGATTTACACTCCTGCCCAGTAGCAGCAGTCCATTTTTACTGTCTTTATTTTTGGCAAAACCGTTTCAATTCTATGGCTGTCTGAAACAGATGAAGTTTTAACATTTGAAATGTGCAAAACCCACCCCACCCTTGCTCCATGTTAGGGGCCATAAAAACTGAAGTTTCTGGAGAGGTTTAAGCACTGGAGGCCTCAGTTCCCATTGCCCACCGAGAAGGCTGTAGCTCTCAGGAGCCCAAGGTTACAGACAGACTCACTCCCACATCTGGTTTAACACAGCAGATCATCGGTCTTTCAGTTCTGCCAGCAGAAGGGCTGGGGCATGTCCTCCCAAATTCACTTCTGCCAACACCCAGTTTAGCTTTGACCATTGGCGTCTGCAGGTGATTCGACCGTCCGTGCAGCTGTACCACGGAAACGGTCACCGGATGCCAGCAACCAACAGTCTCCCTGCCCCTTTCAGATACTGCCAGCTACATTTTCACGTGATTGTTCCCTGACCGAAATTATTTTTAGTCAAAATTAATTGGGCTAATGTGAACAATTGAAATAGCACGTGCTGCAAACCTAGCCGAGCTTACAGCAGCGCTCATTCACCTCCTTCGTACAAACTGCCAGCTGGCTGAGCCACGGGGAGCAGCAGAAGCGGGTAATAAGCAACAGCAGAAGCTAACAGCTTCACCTGGCGCAGGTCTCTGCAGAGCTAACTTCCATCTGCAGCCTCAGACACCCCTTCATATTTACCCCGTGGACAGGTACCGACACAGATCACCCTGCTCAGCAGCATGTCAAGCTTTGGCTTCTCTTCACCAGCACAGCCCTGGGCACAGAGGACTCTAAAGCAGCCAGCCACCGAAGCAGAGCACGCAGCGCGCTGACGTCTGGCAACACTTACGTTTGTATCGCAGAAGCCCACAGTGCAAGGCTTCCCCTTGCGCAGGAACAGGAATTGGTCGTTAGCATCGACGTACGGTATGCACCTATCCTGCTCGTCCCGGCAGCACACCTTGCAGGAATTATCCGTTTCTGTAATAAAGCAATAAACTCATTCCTTGGAAGCACCAAGAGCCACCTACAACCCATAACCCCAGGTGTCCCCTGGCTGACCGTGTTCCTGCCCAGTTCCCCCACGGGGAAGGTAGGGCTGTGCGAGCTGCCCCATGTCAGACACTCTGATGACCAAGCCTGAAACTCAATCACCTGCCCTGTGCAACATATTAGGGGACACAGCGGGACCAAGCTCATACCCCAACACTGCAGGAATCGACAGGCCAGCAAAGAAGTTCCAAACATATCCAAAGGATGGATTTAAGTATTTCTTTGCCTTTGGGTCCGGTCCTCTCGGCACCCTTCTCCTTGGCTATGCCCTCCATCTCAAACAGTGGGGCTCACAGCACTTCCGTGCGCTGTCCCCGTGAAGCTTTCCTCCTACTCCCAGCTGCTTTACCACATTTAGGAGATGACACGGAGAGCAAGCGAGCAGTAAAACTGACTGACAGAAGTATAGGACAGGCAGGTTTGCAGTAGTAGGGGACTGGACTCAGGGATCTCATGTCCTCAAGGCACTTTAACCTCTCTGAAATCGTTCTTTAATCACTTGTTGGAGGCCACTACTCCTCTGCCAGATGCCTGGTCCAGAGGCTGGTCGGGATCTCCTTACGATCCCTCCTGTCTGCCTGTGGCAGGGGAGATGGACGTGTCCTCTCGATTAACTGGGGTGCCAGACCATAAGCCTCATCTTAATGTCTTTAACCGAGACCACCAGAAGACAGGAGGACATTCACATTACTTTTCTAAACAGAAAACACCACCCCTGAAAAAAACAATGGATTAAAGTTTTTCAGAAACCATAAACTCAGCCCTCCAACACACAAGTCCACAGTGAAGCCAGCACTCTCCAAGGAGCAGAGATGAAGCACACGTTTCAGTTCAGTCCCGTGTCACCCACCATTGCATGCACACGACCGTAGGTTCTTCTCCCTCTCGCAGAAAGGGACGCACTCCCCATCCTTGCACTTCCCCATGTCCACGCAGACTGTGTCATCCGGAGCATTCCCTGGAGGGGGGCACTCGCTGCTGTTCCCTACGGACAGGGGTCGACAGGGTGGGAGGGCTGTGTTAGAGTAAAGGGCACACCTACGTGTGCAGAAGAAAAAAGGACAATAAACGAAATCCAGACTCATCCCGGGGGGAACCCCAATAGCTTGTTCTTGGCTTTCATCTGCAGGCTGCTTGCCAGTTCTTCCAAGAGGCAACAGCAGCTCTGGAGGCTTTCAACAACTCGGGCATTGTGGCACTCTGGCAACCGAGCCATAGGTAGCAGAGTCCGGAGGCGCCATTGGCAAAGCAGCAGCAGCTCCCACTTGATTCCTTGCCTCCAGGAAAGATTATGAGGAAGAAGTAAACAAGTGGGGAAGTGACACAGAGTTGCAGAAATTCCACCCTTTCTATAACAAGATTCAGCTCATTGTTGTCCCCTCCCAGTGATACACTCTGTTTTGATTTTCTTTTTTTAAGGGAAAGAAACAAAGACGAGCGGGAGAACCCTCCCCCCCCCCCCCAGAAAAAGATATCAACATTTTTCATGTTCTTCTGGGCAGTAAATCACCAAGTAACTCCCGAAATACAATGAAACTCATTATAGGGCAATTTTGTGTTGCTTAACTGGTCTCTAAAATTACATGTCCTGGATGAATAAAGGGCATTAGTTTGAAAGCGGCTCGAACAGGACACTGAGCCTGAAGCGCTTGGCTAGCTGACGTACAGGGCACAGAACCACGTCCTACCAGTGCAAAAAGATTCTCCTTTACAAGTGGCATTTATGGCTTCTTGGCATTTCTTCTGTGCGCTTTCAAACTGGCAGCCTTTACAGCAGGGACTGTTCCGATCACTGTGGAAAGATCAAAATGAAAGGAAGAAATATTAAGTAATATTTTTTTAAAGAAGTATGAGCATGACAGAGCCAGGGAAAAAGAGTGTTTAGGAAAAAAAAAAAAAGCTACTTCTTGAAGACTGACTCACTGATTCAAAACCCTTGCCCTCTCTACCCCCTCCCATGACTGCCTTTCTACACACCCACTCACTCTTCATTTACCAAAGGTAAAACCATGTAGAAAGCACAACATCTTGAGAGACCACACACTTGTATTTATTCAAGGCACCTGGATCCTCTTGTCACTTGCTGTGCAACTTTGGAACAAGGTCTTCCACTGTTTTCTTCCCCATGCATTTTTCCTCCATTTGTCCTGAAGGTTTACTACTCTTTATTCTGCACTCCCTTTATTCTCTTTGTTCTGCACCTAATGCAAGATGGCCCTTAGTACAAACACAGTCATTAAAGCTGAGGGAATTTCTTGCTAAACAACAGGAGTTGCACGAGCTCTCTACTGTTAGGTGGTGCAGAGCTGAACTCTGAAAAACCAGACTGGACGCTGCATTGCAACAGGGCCACAAATACCCCAAAGAACACATTTAGTGCAGTCACTGTGTTGTCTGCTCAAACAGATTTTGCAGCAGTCTTGAAAATACCAGTATGTGATCCCAGTTTAAAGCCACCTTGCAATACAAGTAAAAATTGTACTTGCACAAGAAGCTTGCACAGGAAGTTTTTCATATTAATTTTTGAATGCCTGATTTTTGCTCAAATATAACAACCACCACGACCACCTTCAAGCCTGTAGCTCTTAGCACTTCTCAGAAAAAGTAACAGAATGCTATAAAAATCAATGTACGCAAGCAGTGCGTGCACACAGCAGCCTTTCCTGAAATCCTTTGTTGCCTTCAGCTCACGTGTTTAGCCTTAAAGCCAGGAAACAGGTCTGTGACACTGCAGGTGGCTTTAGGAACTTTCAGCCCAGCCCATCGTTCTCTCCCGTGTGAAGAGAAGCTGCAGCTTAATTCCCCTTACCTGCATTTGGCACCGTCCTTCAGTTTGCAGTCTGCAGAGCAGCAGGGATCAGCCTCTTGGTACAAGAGGCCAGGATCACATTCCTCACCTTCATCCACCCTGGAGTTCCCACACACTTTGTTGTTGCGCTCTTTGAAGCACTCCTGGGCCTTGATCTCTATGGTCCTATGGATGGATTTTTTGCTGCAGCTTGAGAACATCTAGAGTCACGAGGGGAAAGAGCAGCACTGAGGAGCGTACCTTTCTGTCAACAAGTGGCCTCTAAGACAGACTCAGCCCCCTGATGCTTCCAAATCCTGGTGTCTCAGAAACCAATTATTCCCTCTATACTGCCAGTTTGATTCCTTGGGAAAATTTTAAGATGGGCAAGTAACAGTTGGGTCCGTAAAGGCCACTGCTATGTTACAATGCAGGGGCACCCGCACGCAGTCTGGCTCGGGGCCACAGAGCCAATGCCAGCTCTTCCACGGCTTCAGGAGCACTAGTAACCACCCCCAGGAAGGGATGCGAAGTTGTAGCAACAGGTAGAGACCACGCTCTGCAGCAGACCGCAGACTAACCACTCCCTCGATAATCTTGGTTTCTCATCTGCAGAACAAGCACAATGCCAGGTCCGCAGCGCCAGTGCAAGCTTCCGACACTGGCAAGCACCGTGGCTGTGGCGTCTGGTCGGCCCTCTCCAACAAGAATAGCTATGGACCACTCAAACTCTATTTGGTACCGAAGGTCCTGTATTTGACTCTTGCTGATGACTTGATTTTAGGAGCATGTGGCCACAGCTAATTACAAACAACTAATTAAAAAAGCATCTGGACATGCTATGAACTCCAGTGAAACTCAGAATCCAAAGATGAGCCTATTTTGCAGAGAATCCAACAGCACGCTAGTATGTTTTTTTCTTACAGCTAATCCAATACATTCCAGTTTCAAGCTACAAGAATCATTAACTAAATCGACTTTCCATGCAAAGGATGACTGGCCATAGCAGAAACTCGCATGTGGAAGCAAAACTACGCAATTCTACCTTGTTGTTTTCATGATCTCCACTGACAGCAATTGGATACATAACGTATTTCCCTCCCTGGTCTTCAGTAGGGGCACATTCTGGCAGACTATCAGGATCATGCTCTGCTCCAAAGTTATGTCCGAGTTCATGCGTCGTAACCAGGTCAGCCTCCTTTTCAAACATGAAAAAAACAATGTTGAAAAAAATTAGTCCAAGCAGGACAGCACAGAATATCCCTGCTACTCCCAGGCCACCAGCAATTCTAAGATACACTGAGATGGAAAGGGATTTACCTATGAATATTGTTTTGGTTTTTTTGTAGAAGTGGGGAACTGAAGGCAAGTAAAATTATGGTCCATTTCCAAAGGCAAGTTCCAGGACTCAGTCTGAATACTAAACCATTGTTAAAAGACAACATGCTGCCCTAGCATACCGATTCAATCTTGTTTTCAATGCAATGCAGATACTTAAAATACGAAAATTTGCTTTTAAATAGCTAAAAGGCATAAGAAGTTGGAACAAAAAGTAATCCAAACAAACACCAGCTACTACGATTAGTCAAGCTCTTGTTTAACATATTTTGCCATTAGAATTATTTCTTCTAAATGGATGATGACATTAAGAGTGCTGAATAAGCTCTTCTATTGCATGATTAGTAGGAAAGACATTTACAAGTGGGGCCCAACAGGGATAGATTTCCAACACCATTTATGCAAGACAGGACTCTCCTCCTCTGCTGAGCATCCCAAACCAGCTCTGCCTCGCTGCGTGCCTCCCTGAGTGCCCTGACCCACAGACGGTGTCAAGCTCACAAGGTGACAACTACAAATCAAACAGGCACAGAAATAAAAGTTAACTACAAGGAGACCCAGCAGTCACGAGACAGAGAAGCAAGTTTGACGAGCTAACTGACATTTCTGCTGCTGCGCAGGCACGGGAAGGACCAAACACTGCAACGAGCAGCAGCAGTGTCCGTGCGTAGGCACAGCTAATGCAAGAGCCGGAGACAGGAGAGCTGCCCAGACATCACTCCTCTGCTTCATTGTGTTTAATTTGGGGAACAGTTTTAAGCAGTTTTTTCTTTTTTTAAACCCAACTGGACACGATGCAGCACTTTCCCTGTCAAACCCATCCGTAATGCTCCCGCCGCCTCATCCCAAGCTTTGTGCCTGCCACTGTGAAGAGAGCAAACTCAATTTCCTTTGTAATCCAAGGCAGAACTCCAGCTTGGAGATTAAACAACAAATGCTAATAGCATGGCAACAGCTAGAGCTCTTTGTCAATGTCCCTCTCACATAAAGTTTCACTGTCTTTTTTTTCCAGCTTCTTGACAGCTTCTGTGTCAAGTTTTAGCCCACACATCAATTATGAATTCCCTTTATAATCAGGCTACAGAAAAGCACAGCTGAGAAGTCAGCAGAAGTCAGCAAAAGAGAACTATGCCCAACTGCAAAGATTTGATAGAAGCAAACACAGGCACTGCTCTGGTATCTTTACAAGACAGACAAAGCTCATATTCAGGCCTTTATGTATTTACTATCTCACCAAGTATGAAAAAAAAAATCCAGACAGCATCAATTTACATTAGGCTTAGTATTAGCACTAAAAAGCCCTGTCTATTATACTGTTCTCTGCTCTACTTATTCAGGATACACATAAAAATCAGGTAAAGGCATTTCATTAAAAGGCCCAAACTACAGCTGCTACTCTGCCTGCACTATTTTCACTGCAGTTCCTTGCAAATGGAACAGACCAAGCGTACAAAATTGTCCACCTGCATGTTGTAGGTGTATATAATAGCAAACACATACTTTTTTTTTATTTGAGTCAGTAGACTGATTTTATTCTTACTGTAAGGCTACTTGCTGTACAATACTCCTTGTTCTGTTTGAGTGTGTGGGTTTGGTTTGTTTATTTGGGGGGTGGTGTTGGGGGGTCTTTTTTCTTTGCCTTTTTTTTTTAAAGCAAAATATATTTCAATTCATCTTCAGATATCAAAATCCTGTTTATAGCTGGGCAACTACAGCTCCTATTAGCCACCAGCTATGTTTCCTCATTCCTATTCCACAGTGAATTCAATCTTCAATTCCATTCAGTCCTCACTCCTCTTGTCGGCAACAATAAAAACAATGACTTCTGTTTTGTGACCTACATCCTTGTTCCCAGGAATCTGAGTCAATCGAAAAACCAGCAGCTTGTTTCTGAGAGAGCACAAAAGCCTGTCACAATCCCATGGCACACATCACCAACCCACACGTTTGTATACCGAACATTCACGCTCTGCAGAGGAGGATGCTCTCCTACCTTTGTGAGGATGGTCTTCCCATAGTTCTTGGTGCTGGTTAAGCCACTGTTCAGATAGATGTCCTTCTTTGCAATTTGACTATAATAAGCTATAGAAGTGAGAAAGAAACAAATAAAAATTGAAAACACTTTTCTTGGGTTTGGGGTTTTTTTGGGGGAGAGAAGGATCCTTGTTTGGGGAAATGAACAGCTTTATTGTTCTCCCAGGCTCACCAGTGAGACCCTGCCTCTTGCCAGTTTTTGGAGTGGGGAATCTTTCAAGTACAGCACAAACAGCTCAGGTATTGCAGTAAAGGGGAAAATATAAGAAATTTCTAAGAGAACTGCATCTGCCATTCCAGAACCGCTGCAAGATGCGCCCACACAAAGCAGCCCTTGGTCTAGCATTTGTTCTAGCCACCTTATTCACACCAGATTGATTAGTGACTTTTACCCTTCCCTCCCTTCCTTCTTCCAGCTCCAGCCAAGAAAATGGCCATCCAAGAACTAACGACTAGAGTCTAGGCAAATAACGTATCATGCTCCACAGAAGCTGGAGAAGAGAATTAAACACAAATAATAAAAAAATAGCTTTCAACCCACAACTGGAATGGAAGAAAAAGCAGCCTTGCCTTTAGGACAAATGCCACCGTGGCTGTTGGGTCTGGGAGAGCCAACATAAGCCAATCCAAGCGTTCCCATGTCAAAATCTTGATACGTGAAGAGATGAGCAAGGCACACGTGAGCTGCTTTCTCAGCAATATCAAAGCTAAATTGCTTTAAAGAAAAAAAAACCAAACAAAAACCAGGCAAATCTTTGTAAGACACTTTATGGTGCATATCATAAGTCTACAGATAAGAGCATTTGTCTGATGAGCCAGACAAGCACCTTCTAGAGCTGGTTAAGTTAGAAAAAAGCAGTCATTTAGCTGTCCTACAGAGCTGTAGAAAATTAAATGAATACCAAAGTACACCGTAAGCATTCATTTACGTAACTTGTCTATTCACTTCCCCTTTTCACAGAGAGGGGAAAACCAAGCACAATAATTTGGTGAAGGTCACAAGGCAGCCAGTCTCAGGGCCAGACATCTCAGGACTGCCTTTCTAACTCAGGCCACATAATACCGTGACTTGGTGTGTACTCTAAGATTATGCACTGTAGCCCTTTACCATGGGCTACAAGGCACATCAGTTAGTTCGACTTTGTGTAACATCTACACAACATGCAAAGGAAGTAGAGGAGTTTCATCTGTAACTAAAGAGCAGCTGTACAAATGAGTAATTCTCTGTAAGGGGCACAATTTTTCAAGGGTTACAACTTACCTCTAGCAGCATTTTCACATCCCAGGCATCTTTCTTATCATCTGGGTAACTTTTTGCCATATTGTAATGCTTTTCTCCAGGCTTTACAAGATTTGGCTCATTGTGGATTATAATCTACATTTCAAAAAGGGTAACAACAACGTAGAGGGATTTTGGTCAATTTTATAGCTACAGAAAAGCTTTCAATGTAATCTTAAATGTCTCAACAGATCTGCAAGGAGAAAAATTCAGACTCAGCATGCTTCTAACGCTAACTTTTCAGCCTCTGCTAGTTAAGACACATCAACTACCTCCTAAGTAACTACACCAGCCCTTTTATAGGGCAACATCAACAGTTTTCACTGTTAACATTCTACTTTGAGATGCACGTTACTCTATCAAAAAAACAAATACAACCAGGATTTATCTCTCATATAAATAACCCCAAACCATTTCAGAGTTCTAGCTACCCAAAACATATTTTAAAGGACTGCTACTTTCCCAGTAACCTAGAATTAGTGCATCATGTTCTTTCCCCCCTCCCCGCCCAATCAACTCTCCTTCCTTGCTCCTGCAGACCCTTCCCCAGCAAAGGGACAGCCAGTTTGAATCATTAGTCTCCATGCTTCACATCACAGCTCCTGCAGTACACTGAGCTGATGGATTCCTCTTCTTTTTAATGCCCTTTTCCAGATTTCTGTGCACTATCTTTCAGAAATCAAATAAATGGAAGTCACTACATCATTTGTGTCCACCCTATACCAGCCTCTACATTATCATGATGTCTAACAGAGTCATTAAAGCTCTTCAGGCAGGATTTGTGTTTTTTCATCTGTGTTTGAGGCCCACTCAGGCTTTGTAAGCTAAGCACTAGCCATAGACACACACATTAAATACACACCTAAGAGTATGTCTGACAGAAATAAGAATTGCTCATATTCAGGAAAAAAAAAAAAAAAGAAAGAAAACACTTTTGAATTGAGATTAATTGAGATGAATTGATTTGAATTGAGACTCCCGTCTCAAATGCTGCAAGGAACTGAAAATGGGCATGCTGTGTCAGATCATTAACACCACCACTGGGAAGATGCTATTTCAGAGTGTTCCTGGCTGGAGTTAATAATGTAGGATTTGATTATTTTAGCTCTAATCCAGATAAAATAATCAGAAACCCTGATATCTAAACCATGCTCTTATCCTTTAGACTGGAAACCCTTTGCATAGTTCAGTGAATACCTGCTCTATCTGTATGCCGTACCCATTGAAGGCTCCATTGTCCCAGGAAGTATTTCGGTAGATGTCATCTACTCTGTCTATCAATTCAATCTATGTAGAAAACAAACCCAAGTTATTCAGTTCCAAGCTTTCATGTAATAAAGTTCAAGACACAGAGAAGCTGCAACATAACTTACCTAGAAACACTCACGTCAAATTAAAATTGAACCTTATATAACAAACATACTCATCAATCCAAAGACAACAGTACCTGGATCCAGAGAGTATTATCAAGTACCCTTGAAAATTTTCCATCATAAAAGCGCAGTACAAACTTTCCCATTTATCACTTTCATTTGTGTAGTAGAAGAGCAATAATATTAAGAACAAGACATCTTGGGAAACACTTTGTTCATATACTAGTTTTCCAGGTTTAAGAGGAAGGGTAGAGGAGGGAGCTGTTTTTACTGCTTTGGTTTAGCACGATGCTTAACTAGTTTCACTGACTCCTGAGGCTTGTTTCCCTCTCCCAGCCAAAAACTTATTATTTTATTCATTATAGTTGAAGCACAAGGTTCCAGAAAGTCTCTCATCAGTGCTCACTATCAATACCTCCCTTTTTTCAAGCTGTTCTCATCTTCTTAAAAACTACCTTCTACTAAATATAAACCACCAAACTTGCTCAGAATGAGAAGTGACATTCAGAGTCACTCGATAATCGTTTATGCTTTAGTTTTCCAATCACTGTGTTGTTAACAGTACACATTTACCCATGAAACACAACAGTAGGTTAGCCTCAGCATATGTCAGATGCTGAGAAAATAACATCTCTGCAAACACACAAACTGAGGCTCCATTACCTGGAGAATGTAAACACTTCTGGGGACAGAAAGGTCAAAAGCCAGCACAAAGGTGGAACAGAGTGATTAGCATTTCAAAGATTCAGGCTCAGAAAGAGACTCTTGACAAACAGCAGACCTCCAAAAGTGGTTTCATTTGTTTTCATTTCCAGCCCCCAAACCCATACTCTCCACTTCTGCTGAAAGGCTGTGGGCAGGTGTTCTAGTTCACAAAAACTTGTCAGGCAGACAACCTCACTGTACTGGTTTTGGCTAGGTTACTTGGTAACTTGTACACGTGATGGAGCCCTGCTTTCCTGAGAATGGCTAAACATTTGCCTGCTGATGGAAGCAGTGAAGTAATTCCTTATTTTGCTTTGCTTGTGTGCACAGTTTTTGCTTTATCTGTTAAACTGTTTTTATCTCAAAGCGCAAGTTGTCTCAGCTTTACCATTCCAATGGTCACTCTTCCCAGATGGGATGAGGAGAGAAAGTGGCTGGGTGGGGCTGAGCTGCCTGCCAGGGTTAACCCACAACACCCATGTACAACCAAACAAATAGTTTTCCGCACCTGCTTCTAATTTTGTTCTGGACAAAGGATCCTGGAAGAATGTGGAGGGGAAAAAAAAAAAAGTTGATTTTGCCTCTCATATACTTGAGCTTAAAGACGCTTGGATCATTTGCAGCAGATTTAAAAATCCAAGAGATTCTAAAGCTCTGACTGGAAAAAGAAAATTTCTTAGGCAGAAAATAGCATAGGCACAAAAAGTACATGAAGGGAAGGGATTTGTTTGTAAGTGAAACTTGAAGACTATTTCACTACAGTATCACCATTATAAAATATTTTTAAAGCATGATTTAGCACTTTCCCAGGTAAAAACCGCACACAGCCATGATATGTAAATACATTACATTTTACAAAAGTAGCATACATATAAGTATACATATAAGTAGTATACATAAGCTGTACGTTGTTTTAACTACTGAATCATTTTTTGTTCCTGCATTTATTCCAGCAAACTGTAACAGAGTATATTTACTTACCAAATAGTTTATAGTGGTACTCTCTTCCCCGCGGCCCATATACTTGAAAAAACGATGATCTGCCACTACCAACATCTTGCATGTGTTTTTGGAGCTCTCTAGAACGGCTCTTTTCTTCCGATGGATGCTTGCTAACATGAACATTTTAAATACAATTAAATAAACACCTAGTGAAATTGCCACTGCTGTGTCTATTATCCTTATTTAAGAAATGAATATGAGTTTGGGTGGGTTTTCGGGGGGAGAATAGGGATGTTTAGTTTTGGGTTTGTTTTGTGTTGTTGGCTGTTTTTTTTTTTAATAACTATTCTTAAATTTTGTCTCCATAACAGTCCTCAAATCTGTTGTAAGGAAAGGAATGTATAGCAGTGAAATTGAGTTATTCAAGAGATTTACCTATAGAGCTTTTATGGTCATCACCTCAGCCTTAACACCTCCCCTCCTCCTGTTCCTGATCATTACGCCAACCTCTGCTGACATGGCAAAGGACAGAGGAAAGGGGGACTGAAAACTCTCGAAATCCCATCTGTATGAAGATGGATTCGAGTGACCACCGAGGCCAAATAGGTCCTGTTGCACAGAGCACAGAACTACAAAGTTGTTTTAATGTTCGCCTTAGAAAGCGTACCAACACTGCTGCCAGCTATCACACCAAACACTTAGGCCTGACAAAATGGCTTCCCCTCCTTAGCTTACACTTTGGTAGGTCCAGCATCCTTTCAACAAGCCAGGAAGAAACAGGCCCTGAGCAACAGTTTCTTCTTTTCATCAGTTGTTGGGGCTATTTTGGGTGGGGAATGGGCATGAGGAAGAGTGCTGCTTTTTTCCCCCACCAATGAATTTGAAGAGCTAATAGTTAAACTAGAAGCAACAACACAGATTATTTCCCCAGGTTCTGACTGTGCCGACACAGCCAGAATTCAAGCACTCATTTCAAAGACGCTGCTCTCCCAAGGTAAGTACACTCACCTTCATTTTGCGTCCTGTCTTCCAGTCCTTTTGGCAACAGTTCCTCCTCGTTCAGCTTTAAATAACCACACACTTTGGGGGACTGCAATCTTGAGAAATCTTTAATATCTTCTGATCTGTAGACCAGCAGTCTTTCATCTTGCACATTATCTACAAATCTCCACAGTGGCTGACAGCACAAGAAGAACAGAAATGCAAATAGTTAGGAACAAAATGAATGCAAAGACTAAGTCTATAGAAGTAAAAAAGTATATGTATGTACCATCAAATCTCCACAGCTTTATGTGTACACACACACACAAATGCATTGGACTACAATAATTTCACCCACAGTAATAAGTCTACTGATAAAACAATATCCCCAAGAAAGCCAACAGAATTCAACTCTTATGCTAGACAGGCATCCAAAAATTTAAGATCGTCTTAACAGAGCAGTGGCAGCCACCTGATAAGGCTGTAGGAGAGACAGAACTTTTCCTCCTCTCCAGAATATGAGCAAGGTGAGGAGGCATCTCAGGCTCCTCCGCTCCCTCCATCACAGCATGGAGACCAGCAGAGGCAGGGAGGAGATACGTCAACTATGCTAACAAACGCACTGACCAGAAGCACGGGAGCTGGCAGATTATAAAGAATATCAAAGTGCACTGCAGAATGCAGTCTTCACAGCAGAAGGCAGGTTCTTCAACATTCAAATAGCTACCCAAGTCACTTCTAAGCAAAAAAATTTCTCCAAAACCAAAGAAAACAAGAAGACCATGAATCCCAACGTAAAGTGCTAATTCCCACAGCAGATGCATACTAACCATCTTTTTTCTTTACTGACATGTCCTTGTTATCATCTGTACATAACAGCTACAGCAACACCACCAAATACGACACAGACAGGGTTTGTTCTTTAGGCAAGCCCAAGTAGCATAGACTGCCCACAGCCACAACGCAGAGCACATGGGTCTGGGTCTCCTCTGGCCATTAGGCAGTGCTCTGTCAACTTCACACAACTCTTATTTAGCATACTGCCCTTTCGGTTCACAGCAAAAAGGTCCTGAAATATGAAGGCTGTGCCAGCCCAGCAGCCACGTGTCTGTAGCGCAGAACTGAGGGCATGTTTCGCACCCTAGAGCAAGGTATGAGGGCACCACAGGTTTATACAAAAGTCCGCAGCCTTTCTGAATGGTACAGAAGGACCACGAAAACAAAGGCAGGCAATGGCAGAGCAGCTTTGTCCATGCTGCCTTTTGGGAATGGTGTCTGGCACGCACCATCTCTGACTGCGCATGGGTATCATCTCATCCAGGGCCGGTTAGGAGCTGAAGCTGACTTGGGAGTGCTAACAGCTAGGCAGCGTGGGCAAGCCACAGCCTCCACGCCATTGCCTGCCTTTATTTATCTGTACAGACACAGCCAGCGAGGAGCAAGGGAGCTGGCTGCACGGAGAACTGAGACATGCTTACACTACTCTGGACCACAAACACAAAAATGCTTTAAATCACAATCAAACAGCTACTATATGCTCTTCATGTAAAAGACAAGTACAGTGGTTTGGGTATTCTAATCACATTTTCATATTTCAACGTGACTGGATTCCCCAGGTTTACCCATAATTCTGCATATCCGTGGGTTTGGAGACAATTACAATATCCATATAACACTCAGCCATAATTACTGTTATTCAGTCATTCTAATACAGTTTGTGTCTGGGAATATACTGCAGTGAACAACTCATTAGGATAGTCTCTAATTATGTATTTATTGAATATGTTTTTTAAACCAATAGTTTAAAATAACACAAGCAATGAAAATGGTGAAAGACAGAAACAAGGGAGCAGGGAAAAAAATACCAGATTTTCAAATAAAGCTCTAAGAATGGGAAAAATACCAAGACATAACAAAGCCAAAATTTTAGAAAGCTCAACAGACCTTGACTCTGCTCAGAAGGCTGCAGTTTGTTACTCTAGAGGACATGATCACCACTAATTACTAATGTTATCCCTTTCTGTTTCTAAAACCCTTTCCTGTTTAAAACATACCTTCTCCCTGATGTATCTAAAACATGCAAATGTCAGAGAATGTCACTCGCTAATAAAACTCAACACTTGGAAAAGTCAAACTGGTTTCACATTTCTCTCCCTCCTCCCTACTCATCCCAAAGCAAACACTACCACCAAGTCTGGTTTAAGCTACGGAGGTATCAATGTGACTAACTAGGAGGAGAAACACCCACAGGGAAAATAGATGATTATTTGAATATAGCTTTCAACAGTAAAGCATACCTCAATATTGTATTCTTCTCCATCAGTACTGATTCTCACTGTAAAATCTTCATCCCCAATATGTGCCACAACCTTGGAATTATGTTCTCCTTTAACATAAGCAAGGAAAAATTAAATTAATTCAGCTCTATTTGCATGTACTCCTGTACATACACTGTTTGCTGAGGTTTTGTAATTGTTTCTAAACTTCATGCCAAATTACCTTCCTCAGTCTCTGAAGAACACTATACTGTCCATTTAAAGATAAAAAAGAAATTAACCAGCACTCCTCCCAAATCTTAACTTCCCAATGGTCACAGTCATCAAGACTCAGATTTAATTGACTATTTTGCAGAAAGTGTTAAGATGGTTCTGGGACTTAGTAATGGGACACAGAATATTTCTGCCAACAAAAGCAGCTTGCATCTTACTACTATCAGACAGCAATTCCATGGCGTCAGCCTGCGTTCCAGTGGAAAAGATTTTCACCGCATTCACATAGGCAACATAAAAATCAAAACAACTTAGTGGAAGCATTAGTGCTGGACTAAAGTGGAATAAGGTATCCTTCTTTACAGAAAAGTAATCTGCAAAGAATCATCTTAAAGTCTTTTAATATAACAATCTGGGCAACACTGCATCATCACTACCTGGGCTTTGTGTTCTGGGGCAAGGAACATTCAAGTCCTACATTCCAGTCGGAATTAAAGCTACTATCATCATTTTCAAGGAAAAAAATAAAAAAAAAAAGCTGCTGCTTGAGTAAATTATACCTTTGTGTTCTGCCAAACTAAACAGAAGAATTCTATCTTAGAACCTTGGTGCAATAGCTCAAAAAAAACCCCATCACTCACCAAACCTAAAAAAAAACAAAAACAAAAACAAACCACAAACCCACCACAAAAAAAAAAAACAGAAAACCCAAGAGGCATGAGAATTAAGTTTACTTGTTCATCCTAACCATATCTGATGAAAATGAGGGTAATACACCATTTACTTTGGCCAAGAGGCTCATGCAAAGCTGTGCTTTCTCAGCACTGATGCACAGTCTAGTCCATACTAACCAACGACATGTCCGGTGAAAAAGTCTTGCCATTGAACACGATACTTCTTTTCCTTGCCTTCGCCATCCACAATTAATGCTTGAAATTTTTCTGAAAAGTGTTCAGCAGTTGCAGTTAAGTATAATTTAAAGTGCCTGCAAAAGAATTTACTTCCATTTATTTTTAAGCAAAGTATACACACAACAGATGCATCCAGTCTTCATTTTATTGAGTGTCCAAAAGAAATTAGAAAGCATTAATTCTGATAAGCAGACTACAAAAACATATACTGTGTCATGCATAACTCTAAATATTTTTAAAGAGTCACAGAGGTCTAATTAAAAAAATAAAAAATAAACCCCCAAATCCAAAACCGTCCTGCTTTGCTCATGATGCACCTTCTTCATTTGCAGTCAAGCAAAACCAGTTACTGGTAACTATTTAAAGAAAATCAGACCAAGGAGTTTGTTCTTCTATTTTAAATTAAATTATCTTAAAGTTCTTATTTTCTGAAATAATACAGTCAGAAGACCATAAACAGAAATCTGAACTCTATAGATTTTTATGATACTCTGTCACAAAAACTAAAGACTACCCGAAGAAGTAAGTAGCAAACCTTCTCTGGAAGAAGCCTCATGGGCTCTTGGTTTATGTGGGCTTTGGGTCAAAGATTTTTGATATGTCCCTCTGCAATTATTCTGTAATTATCATTGGCAGTATTGCAACCTCACCGTAAAGTCAGGGTGCACGAGGCAGTGCAAAACAAGGACAGTCAGACATTTCATCCCATTAACCTTTTATACTTGGTACTGAAAAATTACCCCTTTCAAACATTTAGATTCAAAAAATAGGCACAACCTGCGTGACAGCTATAGCTGTACATGACAGACAGGGGAAGGCACATGAGAACACAGTAGACAAAGATGTCAGATGAACAAAATTGACCTACACTTGTTAATACAAAGTGTTATTCTCACCCTGCTCTCCCATTTTAGATTCACAATTTCAGCACTCAAATACTTGTAAGGCACTTTTCTGACACTCAGAATAAAATCCCTACAACCTTCATGCCTGCTCTCTTCCCTCCCTCCTCCTTCCACTTTCACCTGTGCTTCTATTTCCCATCTCATTAAAAAAAAAATTGTTTTATTGAATGGGAAATTTACACTCTGTAGGAAGAGGATTAAACCTCCATTAAAAAAAATGCAATAAATCTCTTGAGGAACACACCACATGCACTCCCCAAACTGAAGGCAGAGATTTTCAAGAACCAGAGGACAGTAAAGAAGTATACCTCATCTGGCAACATTGTCATAAGTGGGATCCAACCCAATCAGTGGAAGTAATCTACATGAAACTAAAACTAAGGAAATCTTAAATCACTGCCACTTCAGCAGAGTAATAAAATGCAACTCATTTTTCTGTTTCCTCTGAGCCTCTCTGAAGTCATATAACCATGCCAATCACTAACTGGCCAGTCATGACAGAAAAAGAGAGCGCTATTTCTGGGTTTGGAACTGTGCATTATTCATCACAAACTGAAGGAAAATATTATGCTATTTCACTGATGATGATTTAATTACCTTTGCAGGGCTGAAAAACTTAAGAGCCTCTCTACGTGTGTCTCAGGCTGGAGGTCCCTCTTCTTCAGTGAGTGTTGCTGGATGCTGGACTGAGAAAGGATGTCGTAGTCTGAAAGTATGGACTCAACTGTCTCTGGAAGACCAACAAGGAAAGTCTTAGTTTCAAGAGACTCTCTCTTATGCACACATAAACCAGCAAAACAGAGCTTCTCATTTTAACAGCAAGACCACAGTTTGCTCTAGTTTTAGGGTAATTTGTACATTTCTGTAAAGGTGCATTTTGCATAGGCAAGTAGAAATCATAGTGCGAGACAAGACACGATCTGAGAGAGGCAAATGAAGAATTTAGTTCACTTCTTACAGTAATTTTTGAGCAACCAACCCACCATTTTACTGCCACAGCTATGCAGAGCTAATGCCCTCCCAGGCTGCCCCCTGGAAACTAAATGGGGGAGAATATCCCCATTTCTCTGCAGTGAATCACTCTCCTCACCTGCTGGTCCCCATTCAAGTCTAAGGAAAAAAATAATTTAACCTAGGAAACTTCTACCAAATTCACTGCAGATCAGGACTGCATTTATTACCTTTCTGTCCAACGGTAGCCAGAAAACAGATGTCGGCATAGCACAATCAATCAGAAATAACTAATGAGGCACCTCATAAGAGACACCTCCAGGTACCCCGGTTTCCCAATATCTTACCACCATGCAGAACTCCTTTGATTTCCCTACTCAGAACACAAAATCTTGTTCAGAGGAGGGAGACCCAGGGCCCAAACCCCTATGGGGAGCAGCACATAAATTACAAATTCAGGTCAATATTCTGCAGATGCTTCCACCAGTAACAAGTGCACAATGCCAGCTGCCAATGGTGTTCGACTCTTACTGATAAAGCCCCCTGCTTTGTCAGGCATCCCTTCGCCAGGAGCACCCACCCACACTCCTCCTCTCTGGAGCACCCACCACCGGCAGATACCTGACAGCCATCTTTGCTTCCACCAGCATCTATCGATCCATTTGCTATTTACAGTCTTAAATAGGGGCCCTTATTCCCGCATCACCACCTTCCTTCTCTGCTGGAGGTGTTCGCTCTTTACACTGCACCAAATGATGAGTCAGGCATGTTTTACAAGAGGTAGAAGTGCTCATCCAGCCATTCTTTATTAAAAAAATTCCCATTTTTTCCCCTCCATTTCCAGTTACGCTTCCAAACCAGACATGATAGCTACCAAAGTGGGCTTTTATTAACAAAGATGGCCTTCCACTTCTTCAGAGCCCCTAATCACTAGCTCACACCACTCAGCCAAGCAACCTCACGTTAGACTTTTAAGTAAGCAGTACCACTAGTAAGCTGAGTTTTACTGGCTCTTGTGCAACAAGCCAAGCTTACCAACTTTAAATCTAGATTGGTATAGCGCCTGAAATAATTTTTTTATTTTGAATCTGACACTTAGTATCATCATTTATCCCCAAATACACACCTCTAAAGCCCAAGCAAACCTTTAAGAATGGGTGCATTGTTCAGGGCAAGGCAAGCACCTTGCTTTTTCTTTTGCGAAGGGGCAGGCGGGGAGGAATTAACCACCAGCGTATGTGCACACATGTCCTTGTGTACACTGGAAGCAAGGGAGCTGCAGAAACAAAGATGACCCTCACAACTCTCTTGGCCCTGCACCAGACCTACTAGCAGTGATGGACAGGCGACACGTCTGCCTTCTCATGCAGAAGCAGCCACCAAGCAGCGCCTCCCAGGCTTCTCCCTCCCCTCCCGTTGAGCAACACAGGAAGGGCAGCGCAGTTGCAATTTCCTGATTTCTGTTTACCACCCACAGGTCGAGAGCACCTGCAATCGATTACCATGCATTTCAGGTTATATGCAAGGCAAGTTTCCATCACATTCCTTCGTGTTGTGTTTTTTTCCCCTTTATGCACTCAGTTGCTGCATGCCAGGCAGCGCCTTCATCATTAGCTTGCCGCATGCTGCAGAGCTGGTTGTGCCACACAGAGCCACACAGTGAGCAAATACCTAAAAACCCCCAAATCATCCCTTTTCTTTAAAAAGCCCATTATAATTCATTGCTTACGGTCTGGCACCTGCCCTCATCCAGAACCACCTGGGAGGAGGCTAGGGACAGGCAGGGAAAACCAATTCTGAAAAAAAACTCATTAAACTGTCTAGTCCTAAACTCTTTTCATTAAACCTGAGATTCTTTCAACACACTTAGCTAAAGCAGACCCTTCAAGCGAATGATGACATACGGAATACCAAACGTCAGTTTGTGATACAGAGCAAGCGTGTGGTATGTGGGCCATGAAGCAAGAGAGGTGTGGTACCACTGCCTCACTGCTCAGGGACTTACTGAGACCGGGACTTGCCAAGCACAAGGTCTACCCGAGAGGCACAATCCCCGCTGCAAAACACTACTCCTTCTGCCCCTTTCCTCCTCTGCCTGCAAAGTACAGCCCAGAACCAGGGGAAGGTCGCACCAAAGATCAAGATGCAGCTGTCATTACAGCCAGACAAAATGTCTCCGTTTCATGGCAAGAAAACTGAGAAGTCTGCTAAAGAAATTAGGGTTATTTGGTAGGCAAGGAGAACTTCAGAAGTCCTGCTCCACCTCAACACACACAAACACCCTTCTGGAAACGCCTCAACAGAGACAAGGGAAGGGTAGTAAGAACAAGACCTACAGAGCTGATGAAGATGAGTAAGATGATTTTGTTCAAGTAACAAATGAAACACAGGACACTCCTAGTTCCTGTAACCCTGAAACAAGAACGCACTCGTTCGTATTTCCTCTGACCCTTCCTAAATGTGTTTGCTTTTACTTGTGACATAAGTAAAGATTTAAGACATGCTGCTGTTAGACATACATCTGTGAACTAATTCAGGTATCAGACACATGTGTAAGAAATATATTGGTAACACACTCAAACCAAAATTCTTCTGTAAAATTTTCATACTGTGAAAATCAATCCATGGTCATGCCTTACTGAAAATAAAAGATGAAGTGTCATTATTTTAAACAAAATACAGAACTCTACAGAGTCTAACTGTACAGCAGTCTGTGGATGGGAGCCACAGCAAGCATATGCTTGACTACTTTTTATTCAAGTTTAATAATATTTCTGGCATTCCCTCCTCATTATCTTCACTATGATCCAAGAGTCACTTCCCACGGGCTTCAACAGCACCGAGCTGATTCAGGTTTTCCCAAATCACTTTCCTGCAGTTCCTTCCCTTCCAGCCCCTCCTAGATCTCTGCATTCCTCTCTTTTTGGAGAAGGACACCTTAATTTCATCCTGATATCCCAAACACTTACTTATTTATGATTGCCACCCTTCACCTCATTGCACCTTCTCTCCTTGGGGGGGACCTCCCCAGAACATACACATCTCAAGTTTATAAGAGAAACAGAGGGTGACAAAGATGATACCCCAAAGTTCTGGAGAAGAAATCCACAGCAGTGACTTTTCCTGTACCCCCAGCTTTGAACTCATCAAATGTTTCCTCATTTTCTTTCACCTCATTTCAAGGCTGAAAGCCTACTGCCACTACACTTTGCAACTTTACACAGGAAAGTATCATTTAAATAAATTATGGGCCAGTACGCCTTGCAGCAGGCTACCTCGGCAGCAAGGAGCTAAAGAATGCGTTGGGCAACAGCTTCGGCTCACTGAATTGGAGGCCACTACATATATTCCAAAAGAAGAGGTTCCTCTTCAAGTGCTCAGCTACCAATTCAAATACCAATGGCATCCTTCTCCAACCAGCTCAGCTTTCATAAGCAGAACAGTAAATTCCCATGATCTCATGCCCAATCTATTGCCCAGAAAGCAACAAGTAAACGTGTCAAATCAGCAATTTCATAAGCATTCTTTTGCACTGCATTATTTATAGAAAGATTAAGCTTATCTAGAAGCATGAAGTTTTAGCCCAGAAGATATAATTAATATTTTTAAAAACTCTCTTCACAATTATCCCATGACAGAAAACGTGTCTACTTAAAATACAAGATCCAACAATATTCTAAAAATATTACTTTCATTTAAAAATGCCCACAAGAACATCAGAAGGGTTTGCAGGAATGATTGCAGTTACTTCTCCAACCTTCCCAAAGGGAGTAAAAGCAGAAATAAATCTCCTGTCAAAAGGCAGCAAGATGGGATGACAAGCCTACAGAGAGTAGTCCTAGAACAAGCACAGCAAACACAGTCGTTGAGGATTCTGCAGTGTGACTGTTAAGTCACTGGCACCTCCAACACTGAAAAAAGGGCTCCAGCCTGTATTTTACGTGGCAGTCATCAACTACAACCCAAGTACTGATCTGGAGTTGATTTCCAGAGGGTAGTCAACACCCATCAAAAGCTTGCGAGCAGCTAACTAATAACAATTTTTCTGATTCGGCTGGGGAGTGACTGAATGGTTGAAGGGCTCCATATTCTTTATTATTACTATTTATTTTTTTATTCTCCAAATTACGCTCTTCTTCATACACTAAAATATTTTAATCAAAGTAACCGAATATAGTCACTTCAAATATAACTCACAACCTCAGCCAGAATTTGGACCAGGAAACACAGACTGGAGTCTTTCCAACCTTAACCATATGAGCTAAAACAGGTCTCCATCACCCTACATAAAACAGCTGCCCTCATGCTTGCGGTAACAGCCGGTTACTGGCTGCAATACAGCAGGACTGTTTGACTCGAGCACCATTCCAGGGAGTGCTAACGGAGAAGGCCAACATATTCAAAGCTCAACGGGGCACACAAATGGTCTTCACCACGCAGGAGGTGATGCAGTCATGCCTAAATGTTTATGGGTACCTTTTCTTAACAGTTTACACTGCTTTTAGGAGCCTGTTGATGAAGAGGATGCATTGAGAAGATCCGTCTGTGGGAAAGCTGTTCAGTAACAGCTCATTACACATGCTGTTATATCCTTCTCCAGTACATCTGGTAGAGAGCCATTGCCAAAGACAGAAAACAAAGTAAATCGAAACACTTAGCCCATGTGGAACAGCCCATGTGTTCAACAGTTTAGATAAATCATGTTTACTTGTTTCCACCAAAGAGTGGTTGCTGGTTTGCTCATCGAGTACACGTGAACAGAAGAACTTGTGTGAGAAACGGGTTCAAAGCAAGAACCAAATGTATGTCAGCCTGCTTATAAACCATAACAGGATAAAGGTTTACACTCTGTTTAAACACATTTCTAGACAAACCTGTTAGTAAGCATGGCCAGCCACGTCAGCATTGCTGAATGTTTTAAAAGGCATGTTTTTGACTTGATCCCAACTGCACCAAACTTGCTAAACCACGTGAGAAAACAAGGTGCCCGAGTTCAGTTAGTCACCAGCGTAGCGCAGACAAAGCCTCCGGGTACGGTTACACCAACCTCGCACTGGTAGGCTGCTGATTTACTGTCTACCAGCTACTCCACAGTATTCTTTTCCTGCAGTTACACAGGGTAAATTACTCTTTACTTATCACGCATTCAGAAGTGCCCAGTGATGGATACCATGGAAAGGCTAACAACTTACAAAACACCCTTCAGCTCATCTCAGCAAAAACTTGTTCATATAGCTGCACCCTTGTACTACTACAAAGTTTTTTCCCCTACAGTAAAATAGGCATCTGTTTCTGGACACTGTGAATATTTCCTTAAGGGTGCAAATTTGGTTTAGCAGAAGCCATACAGATAATTAAGCTGCTATTTGTGGTAGTTTTGAATACAGCTGAACACCCCCAATGGCTCCTACATGTTAACTCACACACTTCCAACCTTGCAAATTTTCTCCTTCACTAAACACATCTTAAATAGGACAAATTTTGTTGCTCACTGGTCCCTATTAGTGAAAGTAGAAAGCATTTTTTGGAATGGAAAAAAAAAATGCAATACTCTGCTCAAATATTGACATTATAAAAAACAGGGAAGCCCACTGAATTAACATCCTTATATTCAAAGTGAAACAAGGGCAATACAGCTGTCTCATCTTAAACCTGAATAGCGTCATATGATTCAATGCTCAAAAAAAACCAAAACCCTAACCCAAAATCACATGCTTTCATATATCCTGCAGACAAGAACAGCCAAGTCACAGGATGCAATGTTCTCTGGAAACAGATCATTTGTCCGACTCTCCAAAAACTGTCATCCTCACTACTGCGCTTAGATACCACACCACAAAATCCTGCTGTGTCACAAAGTAAGTCTGAGTGGTGCTGATTCTAGGTAGAGACTAATTACTCGTGAGACCAACCCCTTCTCCGTCCCCATCTGACTGCATCTCTTCTTGTGGGTACAACTTCAGACTCACCCAGACATATCCTTCCAAAACTCCAGGCATGTCACAGGTACTGAGGGGCAGAACTTTATGATTTCAGTAACAATCTGCAAGGGTGAGAAAGGAAACGAAGGAATGCAAGGGATACCATGCTCCTGTTCAACACCTCACTAATTACAGATCAACATCAAGTGGGTGTCAGCTATAGGTGCCTCTCTGCATAACAGAGCCCCCTTCGCTTCCCTTCCCACCTCCCAGTCCCTGTACCTATGTAGGTTAAAAATGCAAGTATCAAGGAAAAAAAAGTACAAATAATGCATATTAGGAGCAGCACAGGAAGACAAGGATGGATATTGTGAAGAGATGCAGAGCATGAGTGACATAAAAACATGCAGTACGGTCAGATACATGTGCAAGAATAAAAGACACCAGGAAGACCATCAGAACCATTGAGAGGGCTGCAGGTTATCTCCAAAACAAGCAAGTCTGAGTGTGGCGTATGAAATCTGTAGAACATGACACCAGGATGTACTGCTCTTTGTGAAAGGAACCTAGCTCTTGGTTAACCTTTCATTACACACAGCAAAGGACTTCCCTTGATCAGTCTGGGAAACAGGCAAACTCCGACTCCTGCAGTTTATAAAAAAGCTGGGGG
>NW_009618618.1:0-4913 GCF_000690535.1 Cariama cristata | reverse complement strand
GGGGGGGCGGGAAATCAACCTGTTTATAACAGCAGTTAAAAATAGAATTCTCTCTCAAGATAAATCCCTACTGGCTACTAAACACATAATTAAATCCTAGTGTCACGTTAGAGTACAATCAAGAGAACTCTGCACCGAAGAACTGGCTGGCTGTGCTTCCCCACTTGGCCCTTCCAGCCGCTGAGCACACACACAAAAAAATTCCAGAGTAGCAGAAGTGTGAAACCAAGATGAGTCACTGCTGCTATCAGCAATGAACAGCAGCGGTGAAGTTGTTAGTTTTTACAGTGGGGGGAAAGGAAAATAAAACCACCCCAAATCTCGAACGCAAACAAGAATTTTACTTTTTTGGCTGCTTAGAGGTCATACCAAATTAGCACTACTGAAAACCAAATTCACATTGAACATTTGGTTATGTTCTCATTACAAAAATCTTGCAATAGTTAAGGGTAATTGTTAATAAACAGAATTTAATCTAGTGTTGACATTTTTCATTTTGTACTGTCAGTACTTTCAACAGTACTTCCCTCAGGAATTACACTTTTTTTTTTTCAGTTGGAAACAGAAACATTGACCAAGTCACATGAACAAAAGAAAACAAACCCAAGAAAAGTACTTTAAAATCTTGCTATTAAGTACATCCACAGAACACACTGCCAGTCCACAACTCACAAATCACACTGATAATTTGCATTCAGTAAGTCCATGGCTACATGAAGCATTTGCTGCTTATATGGAGACAAAGTGTACAGAATACTGTATCTTTATTACTTAGCCTGTAATACCACCTATGGAAACACCGCATCTACAAATGCCTGCAAAGATTTTGAAATAAACCCGCAGCATCCCGGGCAGGTATCACACACTGCAACATACTGCTGTTAGGCTGTGTGTTCTTGGATTCTCCTCCACGGTGAGATACCCAACCAGCCTTCAGCTCGTGAGGTCAAACTGCAGAACTAGCTCAATCCAAAATAGTGGTCTTGCTTCAAAGGATATTAAAATGGAACAAGAAACAGTAACAAAAATGGCAAACCACAGTACGAAAATTAGTCATTTGGCCCTTACCTATGTTTTGCCTTAGTCCCCAAGAGATGCTTCAGTCTAGAAGGACAAATTTTAATCTTCCACGAGGATTTTGTTGCTAATTATCTCACTGCATGCTCTTGACACTGAGCTAAACTTCCAACCTGTTAACTCTTCAGCAGTTGGTTACATTCCTGGCCCTAACAGACTTCCCATGTTTTGGCACACCGACTGTGAAGTAGAACTCAAAACTGATCGTGAACGATTTCATGCTGCCCTCTGTATTGCTCGGCTCCCCCAGTTTATTCATCAACACTACTATCATTTGGGTTTTTTTCACTCTACAACTTGTAAATTCTACTCTTTTGTTGTGCATTATGTAGGTTTGTACCAAGCCATTTACAACGGGTCATTTCTTCAGCTCACGCAGTTCGTTTTGAGTTCTGCGTGGTATTTGAGCACTGTGGATAAAAAACAATTCAAGCCCAGGTTACCTGCCTCAGATTTTATCAGTGCAATATAGCAGGTAGAAAAAGACCACCAGTGAGTGATTCAAAGAGTATTATCTGCCCAGGATAGGAACAGCTATTTTACTTCTTTTCGTTCCCTGCCTAGCTTTTAACAAGATCTGATTCAAAACAGGTAACAGTAGAGTAAGACACATTTTACACATAGACTCTATTCTGGGCAATCCTGGATACATACTGCTTAGTGGCAGCGCACTACTAATACCACGGTGTTGTAAAACAGATTCAAGCAGTTCTTCAGATATATTCAACAGCACTGAAGCCAGGTATTTGCACTGTTATTCAAGTACATTAAGCCCTGTTATCATTCAGATACGTCTGAGCTCCAATACAAACAGCATTAATATTTAGGAGTTATAAAAGGTTATCTTCAGAGATAAATGACAATGGAGAGAAAAATTTTAAAAGAGTTGACATTAATTTTTCAGAAGTAAAACTATAATAACAGTCATCGTATCGACTAGTAGAGTCACACATCTCCCAGCAAATAATCCCTGCTGTCAACGTTATTAAAAAGAGCTCCGCTTCCAGATCATCTAAAGGCAACAAACTGAGGTGGATATCATCCTACCTTCATCCCTCGCCTTCACCACAACCACTACCACCCCCCAACACACAGGGCAGGTACTTGCACCGTCATGCTGTGAGCTAGTCCAGGGAGTGGGCTCCACAAACCGAAAACACCCAAATGCAGACACCCTACCCCTTACAGGGGGAAAAAAAAGACAAAAGCTGTATTAGCTTCCAGGCAGCTTAACTCCATGAATGTGCTCACAGGAATGGGGAAGGGATCAGAAAGCCGAGGCCAGGATTGTGGCAGTCCCAATTTAGATCAGTTTAGACTGCTGGAGCACCACACCCTAAGATTACTTCAGCTAAAAATGCTGGGAAATGACCCACGTCTTTTTATCTACTTCTTCCTATTCTTTGTCAAATTCTGTTTTTCACTGTATAATCATTTTTTTTCCTTCCTGAAAAACTAAACTTTTAGAGAAACAAGCAAGAAAACTCTTCATAGAAATCACAAAATGGTAATCCTTAAAACTTCCTTAAAGATACTGCTTGCCAGAAATCTGATTTCGGTTCACAAAACTCAAGCTCTGTGGTTAAACAGAGCTCTCAAAATAGCAAAGCTGAAGTTATTAGAAGGAAAAGATGGTATTTCAGAAAACCAAACTATGTGTAAGATGAGGACAACAGAACTCCAGCAAAAGATTAACATAAAACCACAGTAAAGTAGGCAAAGGTATTTTGAAGAGCAGCTTGTAATAGACATAAAGCTAATACTTGAAATAGCTTTTATTATATCAAAAGAAACAACCCAGCCAAATAATCAAAGGGGCTCATAAAACAAGTAAGTTACAGATGAGCCCAAGAACAGATGCTAAAGGCTAGTACCAAAAAGTAAAAGAGTAACTGACCTTAGCATTCCCTGCAGAGGCGGCTACGGAAGTCCCCAAAAGCTTTTCTTGACAGGGTGAATCTAAAGACCTGCCTCCAGTTAAGTGCTCAAGAAAATGGGCTTTAGAACAAACGAACCAAATGAGCAGTAAGTCAACAGGACATGAATGTATTAACCCAAGAGTTATAAAGCACAGAAAAAATTAAACTGGTCAACTAGTAATCCTGGTATGCAAGTACAGTGCCACTGGTCTTGCTGCAGGTGGTCTGAAAGGTGGCAAGTGCATGACCCATTTCCACTCCAGGTATCAAGAGGCCTAATCAACAAATACGCCCAACTCCCCTACCTGATGAACAGGTAATAATAACGACAAAGTGTGAATTACTAGACCTGTGGCTAAATAAGATACTAGGGAAGTAGTGCCTCATATATATTAGCATCCTGAAAGGATGAAATGTGTCAATAAATGTAACACAGTTAGTGGAGCATACCTGGATTTTTCAAGCTCCCTCAAAATGCTTTGATATATTTACTTTACTGAATAACAGAACAACAAAATGTGTGAATAAGCGTGAAATAACAGGAGGGAAAAAAAAATCCTCACTATATCTGTGCAGCATAGTCATTACCACTCAAAAATTTTAAAAGAAAAAAAGAAAAGGGATCTTGGAGTGACGATTAGACAACAAAAAAAGGCCAAAAAAAACTACTCGGAAAGAAAACAAGACCAAAAGCATTCATCACTATAAATCCATGGTACCTTTGTATCACAAACACTGCCTGCAATCTTGGTCATACACCTCAAATAAATAAAAATTAAAATCCAACACAAATAGGAAGCGTATAGACAAAAGTAATAAAGACTAAAATTACTAATAAAGTATTTTTTCTCATATTAAGAATTACTATATAGACCAAGATTTTCCCACTTAAAAAAAGGAGCGATGACAGAGTAGACAAATTACATAGGTCTGTAAGTCACTAAAGTTGTGAAGAAAATTAACAATTCTTCCATATTCCCCATTTCTAACAACAGAAATAGCCACAGTTTAGAAACAGAAGAAAGGATTTTTTCCTCCATACAGTATTCCATAAAATTGAGCTCATAGCCCAGGCATTGTGGTACAGAGGCCAAGAATACAAAAGGTATCAGATAAAGATTACCCAAACTCATAGCAGACAGGTCCTTTAGAAGGCATACAAATCTAACAGCCCAAGATGCAACCTCTGTTTGAGGAGCTCCCTGACCTGCCTGACGCTGTGTTTGTTCTGTTTCTGTTACACTTCCTGGAGCATCCACCACTGAACCATATCCTTCCCAGCTTCCTGCAGTCACCAAATGCTGAGGTTTGCACAGAACCACAAGTCCACCTGACGCGCGGCAGTGGAGGACAGAGGCGCAGCCTGGATGCCTGTCAGGAAATCTGCCGAGAGATCTAAGCAAAGAAAAAGGACTTGAACCAGTCACCACGGGCCACACCAACTGGAGACAGGACATCTCACTTGGTCAGACATGACCACTGCCTCTTGCAAGAGCTCACGTGCCATTTCAGTGATAAGCTTTTGTTTATCAAACCAAGGTTTGCAGCTTCTTCACTCCGAAGTAAAAGTTTAGATGCAAAACTAAGTTTACGGAAGTTAAATAAAGCAACGGTTGTCCTCTGTGTTAAGCTTTTCTAGAAGTCACTTTCAGCTCCAATAGCTTCAGGCTCTCTCTGCAACAGTGACTCTCCAACCAGAACTATGAAGGGAAGGCATTTATACGATTATCCTGCCTTAACATAATGCAAACTCCTGTGAGGAAAACTCTTTAGCAGACCTTGAGTGTGAAGATAAAGTGGCCTCATCAGCCCCCTGCAGACAGCAACGACCCCCGAACACTGCCCATCAGTGATGCCTTCAGCTCAAGGGGAAACACGGCCACACCGGGAGGGGACGGGGCCTACACGGTCCCCAGG
>NW_009618617.1:0-600 GCF_000690535.1 Cariama cristata | reverse complement strand
GTGACGGGGACACTCCGGTAGGAGGGGGTCAGGGGTCACGGGGGGGTCATCAGGGCTTGGGGATCCCTGGGGTCAGAGGTCAGGGATCACAGGAGGTCTCCTAGGATAGGTGGTCTTTGGTCAGAGTCAGGGGTCAAGGGTCTGAGGTCAGGGGTTAGAGGTCATGTCCTCTACAAGGCAGTGCCTGAGGGCTTGGGGGGTGTGGGGAGGTGGGATCAAGGGTCATGGGGTCAGAGGTCACAGGGTCAGGGGTCACATTCCAGGGGTCACAGGCAGTGTCTGAGAGCCAGTAGCCCAGTGTCATGGGTGGAGGGGTTAGGGATGAGAGTCAGGGTCAAGGGTCAGGGGGTCAGAGGTCAAGGGTTGGGGTCAGGGGTCATGTCCCCCCATACAGGCAGTATCTGAGCACCAGTACGCTATGGGGGGGGGGTTATGAGGAGTCAAGGTCAAAGGTCGGGGTCATAGCTTGGGGTCAGGGGTCATGGATTGGGGGGTCAGGCGGTTGAAGGTCACAGGGTCAAGGGTCGTGTTCCCCCATAGAGGCAGTATCTGCGAGCCAGTAGCCTGCTGCCATGGGAGGGGAGGTTGGGAGCGGCGGGT
>NW_009618616.1:18486-29114 GCF_000690535.1 Cariama cristata | reverse complement strand
GGCCGCCTCCTCGCCGCGGGGGTCACCTGCCCGCCGTTGCTCCCCGCTCCCCGGCTGCCCCAGCATGTGCCAGGGACCCCCTTCTTTGTGGAAAACGCGTTTTCCTTCTCTTACCTCCCCCATCAGGAAAACATTAGTATTTCGACGTGATTAACGCCACTGTTGCTGTTTTAAAGGGGTTTTAAATAAACAATGGTGAAATTAACGTTGACTCATTAAGCCAAAACAATGACATTTTGTTTTCTGACTTCAGCCCGAGAGAGTCTCGAGGTTAGAAAGAAAAACAAAAGGAGTGAGAATGAACGCAGCTCCAGAAGAGCTATTGATGAGCTTTTATGTATCGTCCTTGTTTCGGGAACCCAAAGTTCACCTAAACTCGTGCCTTTCATCTAGAGATCTCGGAGTGTTGGTTTTTTTTTTATAGTTGCAGAGCTTGTGTAATTCTACTTAATGTAGCGTTAAGGTGCAATCTTGGAAAGAATCAGGACCTCCAGTAGTAATTAATTTATGTTGTTCCTTCTGGATGTTTCAGGGGATGCGCGCTTCATAAGTCGTTATTAAACTGTGTTAGAAACACGCGAGGAAATATGTATCAGCGTGGTTGGCTGCACTGTTTGCATTACCTTATCTGTGGGCTGTAGGTATGGCTTCCTAACGCAGCCCTAAACACAGGGGCTGGTTTGCATCATTCATTTCCTTGAATGAAGAAATGAGTCGTAATTAATATTGAAATGGTCTGATTTGGTTCTGAAGTTCCTGTTTTGGGAAGTGGAACGAACCAGATCTTTGGGTTTGAAAATGCACTTCTTGTAATAGTTTGATTTGGGAGGGGAGAGATGTGGAACCTAGAACAAGTCAGGTACTGCAGGATATAGCCAAGAAGTGGGTAAGCTCTGTAGTCATGTGTTGCACAACTTGTTCACATGTGCCTTTTGCTCGGTGTCCTCCTTCGTGCCCCTTTGTGGGGCAATCCCTTTGCAAAAAATAATTGTAGCAGGAAAACCTGTTACTGTGTCATTGCTGTGGTCATGCAGGGAGAATGTGTAGTGATGTCAGAGAGGAAACAGGGCTCCATTACTCGATTCCGAAATCTTAAAAGCTGCCGAGCATGCTTGGAAACAATAACCCAGTCACAACCCTGTTTGCTTGTGACTTTAAGAAAGGGCACTATTTTTAGTTGGGACTTTTATCTATGCCAAATATCAGACTTTGGTTGTCTTTCCCATAGACTAGAGTAAAAAATAAAAAGGTAGGGTCTGTTTTTATAGTAGGATAACTTCTCTCTTCATTTCTCCCTGAAAATTTGCCAGTGAGAAGACATTTTATTTTATGTGTTAAAGCTTCCTTCGAGGGAAAAGGGGAATCGGTCCCCTGGGAAGAACAGGCTGGAGTTGCTTAAGGCTTGCAAAGGACTGAACGTGAAAACCGTGAGCTATGAAAGAGCTGATTAGAGGGAGACTGGGCCCAAGTATCTTGGCCAAGGTCGCACTGAATCGGTGGGACCTCAAGCACCTGTGCACAGTTGGTCAGTCTAACAATTTTTCTGAAATATATTGGTGGAGAAAGGCGTTTTGAACCTTGTTTTTTCTTATTCTTCATCAAAATCGCTTTCAGAGAAGATTTTGGACTTTTTTTTTTTTTTCTATATTTAGACGGAGGTCACTTGAGATATAACACTGGTGTGGAATAAAGGAAATGGCTCGCTATGCTGAGTGTTTGCAGGTCTGCTGTGAAAGCTGTGCTGTGACCGTTGCTAAGCATAGGTAAAAATATGCCTGCCTTTATCTTGCAGCTTTTGATCATCTCTATAAAATCCTGGTCTCAAAACTACAGCAAAAAATAAGACACTCTGTTAGTGTGAAGTCACAAATTTGTATGTAGGCTCCCTTTGTAGGAGTGTTTCTGTTGGTGTTAAGAATGCCTTTTTCACGCGATTTCTAGCAGTTTTAATGCTAAGCTTCAGCAGGTGAAATTTCTGGCCTTTGACTGAGTATGACTACAAACATGACCCCATGTTACTGCTAGTCTGCTGAGACCCAGGTAGGCACAACAAAAGGGAGATGGGTGCTCTAAATTTACACGGCTTGAAGCAGGGATGGATGCGGCGTGGCGAGGGGGAGGGACGCTGTTAGAGATCCCTGGGATTTTGTTCTTGGGTGATCTAATTGTGATCTCCTTGATGAAATAAAAGGATGTGTAACCATCCTGAGAGAGGAAGAGAAACAAAAGGTCAGGAGTAAAGTGTATGGGTCAAAGGAACCTTTTAGCTGTTTGGAAAAAAAGGCCTTGGGATTAGTGATGTGGCTAATGGAAGACAGTCATTGAATGAAAAAAACCCAAACGTTTTGGAGTTCTCTTTATTGTTACCAGCCTTCTTTCTGGAAAGAAACTGGAAAGATTCTGGGTTTGGGAGGATTAGTTTGGCAAGAGTGCGAGTCAAGGATGTGGGCGGGGGAGGGATGAGGTTAGCATCACAGGGTTAGCAGAGGTGATATTCATGTTTCTGAGCTTCTGATATGCTGGAGAGAAGTGGATTAAAGGTGAGAGAGGTGCTGAGAGCTATTCTTCCCTCCCCTGTGCCTGACTAAAGGAAACTCAGTGTGATCGTGGAAGGCAGAAATGGAAACGTACAGCACTGGAGGGAAATCAGTTCAGGAAGGAAAGGACCTAAACCAGCCGAGAAAAAGAAGGTATGCGTGGTCTGAAGGTATGCATGCATAAAAAGGTGATGAGAAAAGTTGTTGAGCAGAAGAATCAACTGAGAACTGGGAGAAATAAAAGGAAGTGGGGGACCTTCCCATAACTGTAGCCAAAGCAATGTGATGGGTATAAAGAAAGCTGCAGAGGGAACAGAGATGCTATCCATGGGGTTATAAGTAACCCTGTGGGAAAGAGGTGTAAGGATAAGAAGGTCATATATCCGTAAGGATAAAGGTCGTTGTATGGAGGGGGAGGAGAAAGATTATGCGCTCTGAAATTCCGAGTCCTTTCTGTGGTAGGGTGGAAGGAATCTCAAAGCTAAGGATGGTTTGGAAGTTGAAATTGCCAAATGAGCAGGAAATGGCATCGGAGGATATCACTGCAATGAGGTGATTAAGCAGCTTTTGGTTTTTGTTTTTGTTTTTGTTTTTTTTTTATAGGATTGACTTGCTTTTGCTGTGCTGAATAGCTTTAGAAGCTGCACAAAGGGCATAGATCCTCTTCTCTTTTTGCTGTACGCTCTCAAACCTTACAGGAACTCAAGGGAAAGCCTCTGGTTTTGACTGTCTTTTGCAGGTGCTGAACTTGAGGGCAGCTCCAGTGAAAGGTATTTAGCTTTGCTCTGTCTGTTAATACTTGATCTTTCCCTGACCAGGGCAGCACAGCAGTTTGTTTGGGAGGCTTTAGGCAGTGAAATGAATTACCGAAGGAGGAAGGATATTACTGACCTTCCTTCTCTTTCCTCTCTCTAGGCTCTGAAATGGCAAGTTAAATCTGCTGAATGGCTTACCCAAATAAATCCCAACCTTTCTCCCTTTTCCATTGCTGCAGGGATTATTTTTGAGTGGGCTGCTGACAAGCTTAGTCCTTCAGTTAAAAGAGAGTGCTACCTGTCGCAGCGATGTCTGTCACTTGTCTGCTTCTGTCGTCTCCTTGATTGACTGGCTTCCCCACGGCAGAGACAAACTTGTGAACCGTTGTAACTTCAAGTAATTATGAACGATAGCTGTTGACTATGCTAAGAGTATTTTAGAAGCATTTCTGAAAGCTGTGTGAATACATGAGGCTGCTGCAATAAGTAAATGTATTTTTTGGTGTTATTTTTGTAATTGCAATAATTTTATTCTTTAGATTAACTGTACTGAACTTGAAGAATGAATACTGTGGATGACTCCGTAGCGCTGAAATCCAGTGGAGCTCCTAGTGCCTCGCAGATGTTGAGAAAATGTTTTCTGCTATCTCTTTCTCCTTTTCATTGTTGAAGCAGAAATATTATGAGCCATATGTGTATATGTGTACAATAATTTCCTCTTCCTACGTACATTGCACTTACTTGCATCATTAGCCAGACGGAACACAAACTGTTCTGTCTCTTGTTTTTTTAGTTTGTTGTATAGTCTGTACAATGGAATAACACTTCCACCAAGCAGAAATGCCTCATTTTCTGAACTGGGTTGAAATGTGGCCAGTCTGAACCTCAGTTCTGGTATTCTTGCTTATGCCAAGAAGATAGACAGGGTTTTTTCCTGCCCTCCCAAAGGATTCGAAGAGCTAACCGAGCACATAGCTGTTACTGGCTGGTCAGTGCTTCTACTCCTGCTGCTTCCAGCAAGTTGAGCTGAGCGCTGATGGCGTGGGGATTTTATGCTTTTTAATTGGCAGAATGTCAGGGATAAGTTTTGTTCCCAAGCAGCTTAGGCACTCTGGCTTACCCGACATCTGGGCCGACAGTGTCGAGTTTTAAAATCTGTCCTTTTAATGAGTGTGTCTTGTCAGTGGCTTCAACTTCAATTCAATTCTTAGGTGCTGCCCAAGGCAAACGTATTTGATTTTTATATCCTTCAGCAGGCCGTGACTGCTCGTGGATTATGTGGCAAAGCAAGTTGATGGCTTTTGTGTGTGCTGCAAGGAAATAAATAGGGTCATTTTCTTTTGCCTGCTTCTACTAATTAGGAGAAGAAAAACTGAATATGGGAGAACAAGGATCAGAGTCTCTGCAAAATATGGTATCCTGAGCTTCCAACTGGTACAAGATCCTGGTGTGTGAATTTGCCTTTGACAAGTGTAGCTGAGAGCAGTCCTTTTCCATGGCGTGTTTTCTGATTTAAGAATTAATCTTAGATTTTCTAAAATCTATTAGTATTGTTTAGAGGTCCTCATTTATCATTAGATTAGGGTTATTTTTTGGTGTGGGCGCAGCACAGGAAGAATCCTGCTCTTACCTCCTTGGCAATTTGTGCTGACCTCTCAGTTGAGCAAAGCAGGAACATCAGAACGGTGACTGGTTTATTGCCTGCTTATGTGAGCAAGGAAGGGAGGAGAAGACTAGGGGAAAATAAATTATAAAGTAGATCGAGTAGTATTGGTTCCGTTTTTAGATGACGACAGGAGAATTTGAACTTCAGTGTGAATTTTTGGAACTCATGTGGTAAGTAATTTTTATATAGACCTTCTTCCCTGTCTTGGTTGTATCTTCCCCTACTCTGTGTTTTGTCACTTCTGTTCTCTCATTCAGTGATGTTCTCTATTGCTGCTGTTAACTGGATAGGAAAGGTAACGCTTTGTTCTACAGTCCCGTGAACATGTCTAAGCTATCTCACCTTCTGAGTCGCCCCCTCCAAAACAAAACCAAACCCTCCTAAGTAGTCTCCTGACACCCACTATGTGGGGATGTAGAGCTTAACGAGTTCATCTGATCAAAAAGCACTATTGCAATTCTTGGCCAACGTTTCCTCAGTTGACATATGCTTTTTTCCTACCGTACAGTTTTAAACCTGTAGTAATTCTTGCTACTTGCCACCTTCAAGCAGCTCTATGAGCAATTAAGTCGTTTGAGATTTTAACCATTCACAGTTTTAAAGCCAGAAGTTGATACTAGAATGTCTACTTTAAATATCCGGGTATCGCTTAGCCTTCAATTTCCATCATTTGACCCAGTTTTGAGTATGGAAATTAGTGTTTGGCTACAGTATCTCTTTCTTTTGAAGACAACTGGTGATGGTGAACATTTTCCTTTGTAAATTGTTCTAGTAGTTTGACCACTGAAAGGTGTATGTTCCTTTATTTTTCTTCTAGATTTTTCTATTTTCAACTTTTAGCTGTTTCTTGTTATGTCCTTCTATGCCAGAGCACACATAAATACGCAGTTTTCTCTTATGCAAAGGTGTATACAGCGTTTCTGTCTTAGTCCTAGCCTCTTTTGAGAGCCTTAACGGTCTTATCTCTGAATTCTTTTTGCAGGGCATTTCGCCTTTCCCTTTGTGTTGTTACAGCTTTCTGCATCTTAAAATTTTCCGCATTTGTGACTAGAAGACTTGCTTAGAGGAGTCTAGAATAGACACCATGCGTATAATATACTGAGAGAAACAACTTTTTTACTACTTCGTTGTTATTTGCTCTTCCTTTGTTACACACCCTTGGACTGTATTTTTTTTATCCTTTTTGCTACTGCATGGCATGAAGAGGTTTTAACTGGGATTTCTCCTGCCTGCAGGTGTGTTTGTACAGGGCTCTGTGAGAACAGACTTTGTGTTAGTGAGTTCAGGCTGCTGTTACGCGGGTCAGATTGCTCTGTACAAACACGTTGCCCACGTTATGGCTTTGCCGTTTGTTGGGTTTCATGATCTGCAAGCTGCGTTGATGGTTGCTTTGTTTCCCCTCTCGTCAGTGATAAAAATGTTGAATGGTACCCAGTCTTGTGGGATGATTTGTGAGTTGCAATCCAGTTAACATGCTCCTGAATGAGGTTTTCCGCGACATTTTGGTTTAGAAACAGTCCTTTATCAAGTCAAACACCATATTAAGGAAAAGAAGAAAGACCATACTATGAAAACTCGAAAGTTTGTAGTGGTAAATCAATTATACCCTAGATACTAAATGATTAGCATCCTATCCCATCAGGGTATTTTCTCTGGCTCTCTTTTGTTTGAAAGTCCTTGTTAGTCCTGAAGACGTGGGTGCTGGAAGCTGCAGCGTCTTCTACATCGAGGTATGTTAAGAAATGGCTAAGAGAAAATTGGGTGAGTGAGACCAATGCTAATACTCCTCGGTACAGCTGCTGGAAGTGTTGAAGAACTGAACAGCATCGCTCGTGCCCTGGAACAGATTGATAGCTGGCGTTGGTAGCGGCAGAAAGAATCTGAAAGACATTAAATTGTTCTTGTTTGGTGCCAAAGTATGCAAAGCATAGTGAAGGAGCGACCTGCCTCTGGCTTCCACTCCTTTTTGTACAAGCTGTTTATCTGTGAACTGTAGAGTGTGTTTTTAATTGGACAACTCTAATTATTTGCATGCACATTTTTCTGGTTTAAAGCTTTTGACCTATGAGTAGTCTTGAATGTGTTCTGGTGGGTGCTGTTTCAGTGGTTTTGGACTTAACAGGTAGAATTTTGCCATAAAAATTAACTTTTAATTTGGTAAACAAAAGATATTGTCAACTTCTCAACGTGTAATTACAAGGTGCTTCTTTCAAAAGTTGCCAATTTAAATTCGGATCCAAATCTTAAGTGATTGTTTTTGTTGTATTGACTTGAGAGGATTTTCTTTTTAAGTACTCTCAAAATAATTGATGTGTGTGTGTTTGCCTAAAATGAGGTTTTGCTGCAGCTTTCACAAGATGTTGACTGTAAATATTAAGCTATTTCGGAGGGTGTGAAGATGTGCAGTGTCTGTACTTACCCACTTGTATTGCTTCTTTACAGGGAAGGGAGTGGGAAAGCGATTTATAATGTGCGGAAGGCTATGAGATCGCTCGCTGTTATTTGTGAATGCTTTACCTCTGTGTTGCAAGGAGAGGATAACTGATTTTTTTTTTTTTGCGTCTTTACAGTCATTGCAGGGAACAACAGGAAAAAGGATGGTTTTGTTCTGGGAAGCATTAACAAAGGCCTTCCAGGTACCAGTACAAAGTCGCTTTTATATTGCTTTTTATAGTTTTGAGAAACAACATGGCCTTTAAAATTATCCAAGAAAGCTTCCAGCATGAGCAGGGTTGGATGGAGTCATCTTCTAGATGCATATTGGTCTTAAAAATGACTTTTTTTCCTGGGTGCATAATGAATATTCAAGAAACACTCCTAAGCTATGCTTTCCTGGAGTTGTTTTTGAATTCTATGGATGGATTTCTAAACATCAGCACGGTTGTCTGCATCAATTGCATTTTGGACATCTTCCATTGTATAGAGTCATCAGGTCCTGCTTAGCTTAAAAGGGCAGCATAAATTACTGTCTGAGATTTGTAGTCAGCATACATAAGACAGTATGGATCTTGCAGAGAAATTATAAACCCGTTACATTTTAATTGTATGTAATAAACAGTTAATCAGTTATGGTGAGCTGGATTTGGTTTTAACACCGTCCCTTTCTCATCTTTGTTGGCTGAAATTTACTGGTGAGGTTAACAGATGGTGTAGCTGATAGAGCTCCACAAGTAAACAAAGTAAGAGGTAGTACTAGCAGACCTTGTCCCTTATACCTTTCATATTTAATCCTTGCCTGGAGCTGTTTTTTTCTTCTCCTGTCTCTGTCCCACGTGGCAGTCTCTAGCCAACCTTGGTGGTATGTATTGCCTTCGGGCAGTGTGAGGAGCGGTGGGTCAGTCGTGCTCAGGGTTGTGCAAAACTGGCAGGTCTGGTAACAGCTGCCCAAGCTGGAAAGATTTTTATTTTTTTTTCTTTTAAAAAGAGAACTAGACGCAAAATGCAATGCAAAATGAGATGAGTGTTGATTATGGTTTGCTGAAGTTCCCAGTCTTTGGGTTAAGGCAAGAGGCTGGTGCTCTGTCGGGTCCTTGCAGAGGGACTCCTGTGTCTGTCTCTGTTGGTTGCTGCGCTGGTGCTGGACTAGCGATGTTCACGCAGGGGTGCTGAGTGCGGAGCGCTTGCCAGAGTTGTGCTAGGAGTGATCTTTGGGAAAAGCCAATGGACGTTAAGGTGCCGTGTCCTACTAAAGGTCTCATAACTCCTCCATCTCCTCCTTTAAAGAAGAAAATTGCCAATTTAATAGGATATTTGCTTTTGGAATCACTGGGTGTGGTTTGTTTTTTTGTGTGTGTGTGTTTTTTCTCTTCTTGATCCGTGAAGGTGCCATATGCTTGCAGGCAGTGAGGATTTTGGAGGAGTGGCATTTGTTCACTTGTATTCAGATGCTGCTTTGGTTTCCTGCACTCGACTGTTGAGACTTTACATCTGTGCTGACTTGTCCCGGGACGGCTGCAGGAGATGTCAACTGTGCTTTCCAGCTGCCGGAGCAGAGACTGGAGGGCACTGCAAAATATTCTGTGATTTGTAGCTAACACAGTCTCCCGTGGCTTCATCTACACTAGAAAATGGCCTTTTTTGTGGGTACTCCTTTCTCTTTTCAGATATTCTTGGTCTCTCAGCTGCTGGTTTGCAGTCTGATGCCTTTCAGAGCTTTCAGGAATGGGGAATGGGCTTGGTTAAATGTTTTAAAGTGGCACGTGTGGGTAACAACCTTGAATTTTATGGCTTGACTTAATATTTTGGGGAGTTTAAGGTTTATTGTTTGAATTGATGGATAAATAGAATATGCGCAAGTGATGCTGATTTGCTTTAGTGTTTTGAAAGTCTGTTTTCTAAAGTAAATGCAATATAAATGTTATTTTTTGAGTCTTTTTCCTGATGCTCTACCAGTGTCAAACTAATTTTTGAATATCTAAGGAGCACACTGTGCTCTTCAAGTGCAGTTAAGCAATCATGATCACGCTGTGCTCTTTTTCCAGTACATTTAAGAAATAATGATGGTGAATGTAGTGAGGCTTTCCTGCAAAATTACTTTCTTTAGATTATTATCTGCATGGTCACAGGATCAAGCGTTTCTGTGCACCTTCCTAAGCTGGTCCTGAAATTCAGTATGGATGTAAATAGGTTGTTCCTGCTTTGACATCTTGGCAACTGCATTCTGCATATTCCCTCCCCAGTCATCACTGGTTTTAGTGCTCTTAGGCATAGGTGCGGGGCTTTATGCTGGAGTCTTTTCTTATTTTACTCTGTTCACACAGTTGAAGGTGTCATCCCTGTGGCTTGTGGAGTAGTCAGCGTTTTCCCCAGGTATTCTCATTCTAAGCTTTTCGTATCCAATTTCCGTTGGTTTTTGTAACGTATGTCATCTTATTTCGTATTAATAATAATAATGTTTGTGTAACTGAGCTCTCTTGTTGAGCAGTAACCGAAAGGAGCGCTGAATGAAGGTGTTCTGAAAGAAAACCATTGCTTTCACATCTCCATTATACTACTCTCTTCTTGTAGTTTTCTGCCGTCTCTGCGTGAGAGCCATGTTTCAGGGTTTGGCCTAGCTACTGAAATGTAGGCTGCCACATTCATTTTTCTTTTGAAATGATACGTGGATAACTTGGGGTTGTTCATAAAAGAAACCACTAATTCCCATCAGGAATGGGCACTATATGGAACATATTCTCCATGCTGACATCTTAATATCTTCTGTGCTTGGACAGATTGTAAAGAGCAGTCCAGTAATTAATATCCAGGGAGGTCTAATAGCCTTGAAGCAGTTGAAGTGACTTTGTCGTTCTTTCCTCATTGTGTGGTTGATGCTGTAGGTGACTTAGAAAATGCAATGCTCAGAAGTCGGGTCTGGTTTTGGATACACTCTTTGCGGGGAGTGAGAGGGAAGGAGAGAGCATATTTTTCTTCTGCCTTGTAGTTGTGAAGATGCTTTTAAAAGAGTTCCCTTCCCGGTCCCCGGTAATACCTGAGCATCCTTAGATGCTTTGTCTTGCTTGCCTTCATGAAAAGGTGCCTCGTACAGGGGAGAGAATTAATTCTGTGATGCTAAACTTACTTTGATAAATGGGCTTAAATCAACAATTCATTTCAGTTGCATTGAGTCATTTATTGGCAACAGTTCTTGCCACTAAAGATCCTGGGATGAAAGTGTGATTAAGTTCTTGA